>NC_090813.1:87156096-87457485 GCF_000390325.3 Nicotiana tomentosiformis
GCCTGGGCATCGATGGTCAGGGTGGTGAATGTGCAGAGGATCATAATGATGACAATCAGTAGTTTTTCTTCTTCTTTTTTGTGAACTTGTGTATTTTTGCCGGCATCTTCACGAGCTTTTGTAAAAAAAAAATGTTTAAGTATGAAATGACAAGGTTGTTCTCTGTATCTGTTTCCTTTCGTGTGGTTTATTTTCTGTACTTGTATGTTTTTTGCTTCTGTTGTTTGGTTGCCTTTGTTCTCTCTTTTTTACTGCGTTGAGACATGGCCGAGGTCGTCAACTTGTTTGGTCATGACCCTTCGTTAAATCGCAGCCGAGAACCAACAGGTGTTTGTTCGAACGAGGTCGAACATAACCTGAGTTTAATTATGGCCGAGGGCCGGTAAGTGTTAGTTCGAGCGAGGTCGAACATAACCTGAATTTAATTATGGCAGAAGGGTCGGTAGGTGTTAGTTCGAGCGAGGTTAAACATAGCCTGAATTTAATTATGGCCGAGGGCCGACGGGTGTTAGTTCGAGCGAGGTAAAACATAACCTGAATTTAATTATGGCCTAGGGCCTGTAGGTGTTAGTTCACGAGGTCGAACATAACATGAATTTAATTATGGTCGAGGGCCGATAGGTGTTAGTTCGAGCGAGGTCGAACATAACTTGAATTTAATTATGGCTGAGGGCCGGTAGGTATTAGTTCGAGCAAGGTCAAACATAACTTAAATTTAATTATGACTGAGGGCCGGTAGGCTTTAGTTCGAGCAAGTATTTTAAAAGGCGGGGGTATGAGGCGGGGCGTTTTACCTATTATGAGGTGAGGAGTAAGCTCCGAGGCATGGGGCGTAAGCCCTATGGATCTTTAAATGTTTTAATTTATAAATTAATAAAATAGCATAATAACATAAAAATATAAAAATACAATAAAAGTTTAAGAAAATTACAAATAATTACTCATAGAAAAAAAAATATCCAGCATATTCTTAACAACATAAACAATCAATAATGTTAATGTTACTTCGAAATACAAATCAACTATAACGTCTTAACTTCCAAATAATAAGAAAATTATAATTTCTTAATAAATATTACTAACTAAATATTTTACCTTCTTAAAAGATAATAATTAATAAACTTTACCAGTAATATTATCCTTCATGAGTAAATATAAAATTGCTTTCAAATAGCAAAATAAAAAAAAATTAATAATTTTGAGAGACATAGAACTAAGACATGAAGGCCAACAACAAGTGAAAATATAAATTTTTGCTATCTATTTAACCCTCACGGTGTTCTCAATAAGTAAATATGTAATATTATGTCTCGTTATTTGAGTTACTTTCAATCTTCATATTCATATAGATGAATAAACCTTTAATCCTTCATTTGATAAAGAATTTTGAGGGTCAACAATGCTAATTAGAAAAATTGACACATGATTTGGGTAAAAACTGTTGGGCGAGCCCCGAGCGTCGGGCGTTAGGCGTGTTTAAAGCGTACAGTCGGGCGCTTAAGGCGTAAGCCTCATAGAACTGAGCCCCACGCGTGAGTCTCAGAGCTTTTTGATAGTGCCCCGCCCAGGGGCGAGTCCCAAAAAAGCCTTTTAAAATAGTGGTTCGAGCGAGGTCGAACATAACCTGAATTTAAGAAAGATGTGCTGATAAGTATAAAGTTATTGCCTTGACATTGTTGTTTTCGCTACATACTTGGAGAAATTTATAGATTTTTGGGTGTTGGCTAGTGTTCCAGTCCTAGTCTCGGTCTATCTAGTCCCTTCATTGGTCGATCTGGAGAGTAGTGAGAGGTCAAGCAATGAAATGGTGATCACGGCCTTACCTTCGCATACTTTGACTTGGAGTGTTCCCTTCGCCGCCTCGTTAAAAACCTCCTTGAGAAAACCCAACCGGAACAAAACTCAAGTGAGGGAAAAAGAGTACGACTTGGGGGACGCTTTTTCTTTTAGAAGTTGAAGTATTTGAGGTGGCTGATATTCTTATTGTATGGTAGTAGCTTTCCTTCCATTGTTTCTAGTTGAAATGATCCTTTATTTGCTTTTGCTATGATTTTGTACGGACAGTCCTAATTTGTTCCCATCTTGCCTTCCCTGGGATCTTTGCTCGCTTGAGTTTTAGCTTTCAGTACGTAGTCCCCGATTTTGGGCGGCCTAACCTTTGCTTTTTTGTTATAATAGCATTCTACTTGCTATTTTTGGGCGATCATTCTTATATAGGCCATATCTCTTCGTTCGTCGACTTCGTCGAGTTCTTGCCTTCTGCTCATCGTTGCTTGCCTACTCTTTGGTCTACGGGACCGAGGCAGTAATACCAGTCGAGGTCGGAGAGTCCAGTCTAAGGTACTCCTACTTCAGGTAGTACTTCTGACCATATTTCCTTGGCGTCCTCAAGCTTCTTCTTCATGATGTTTAGTATCAATTTGTTAGAGGACTCTGCTTGCCCGTTTCCAGCGAGGTGGTACGGGGTTGAGATTATTCTTTTGATATGCCATTTCTCGAAAAATTCGGCGGTTTTCTTTCCCGTGAATTGGGGTCCGTTGTCGCAACTGATTTCTTTGGGAAGGCCGAACATGCATATGATATTTCTCCATATAAAGGTGATTACTTCCTGTTCCCGTATTTGGGTGAATGCTCCTACTTCCACCCGCTTAGAGAAATAGTCAGTTAAAACTAAAAGGAATCGTATGTTACCTCGCCCTATCGGGAGGGGGCCCACGATGTCCATTCCCCATTTGATGAACGACCAAGGTGAGGTGACTGAGTGGAGGTGTTCGCCCGCTTGGTGAATCATTGGGGCATATTTCTGGCATTGCTCGTATCTTTTCACGAAGTCTGTGACCTCCTTTTTCATGGTAGGCCAGTAATATCCCGCCCGTATGAGGCATCTGACTAGTGCTCAGTTGCCGAAATGAGCCCCACAATGACCTTCGTGGATTTCTTCAAGGACATAAATTCTCTTGTACAGGTCATTGTGGAGGATACTACATCTGGCTGCTTGCATTCTCAGTTTCTTGGCCTCTTTTTTATCGCCTGAGAGTGTGTCGTCCTGCAAGTATACGACAATACGATTGCGCCAGTCCTAAGTTAAGTTAATGTTTCTTACCTTGACTTGGTCTAGCGATGAGTTGAGGAGATAGACCACGTTTTTGTCTCCTGTTGTGATGCTTTTGGTGGTTGCGGCTAGTTTAGCAAGGTCGTCTGCCTTGGCATTTTGTGCTCGTGGAATTTGGTCGAGCTGGCATTCGTCGAAATCGGGCAGCAACTTGCATATTTCGGTCTGGTATTTTTGCAATCTTTGTTCCTTGATTTGGAAAGTCCCTGTGACTTGGTTGACCACGAGCTAGGAATCACAATGTAATTTTAAACGTTTTGCCCCATACTTGAGCGCTAGTCTCAAACCTGCAATGAGGGCCTTATACTCGGCCTCGTTGTTAGTCATAGTCGGGCACCTTATGGACTGGCAAATTACTTCGCCTGTTGGGACTTCGAGTACGAGCACCAGTCCGGACCCCGACGCGTTGGATGCGCCATCAGTGTATAGGACCCAGGGGTCTTGTGTTTGGGGGGAAGTTTGGACGACTTCCTTTTCAACTTCAGGCATTATTTTTGCGCTGAAGTCGATGACGAAGTCAGCGAGCACTTGTGACTTTATCGCCGTTCGCGGATGGTACGTGATATCGTGCTCTTTTAGCTCAATGGACCACTTGGCCAGCCTTCCCGATAGCTCGGGTTTATGCAAAATGCTTCTTAAGGGAACGTTGTGACGACCGAGATGGGGTGACATTGGAAATATGGTCTTAGCTTTTGTGAAGCTATGACTAAGGCCAAATCTAGTTTCTCGAGGTGTGGGTACCTCATCTCGGCATCGACTAGTGTTTTGCTAATGTAGTAGATGGGAGATTGCGTACCTTTATTTTCTCGAATTAGGACTACGCTTACAACTACCTCGGACACAGCTAGACAAACGAGGAGATTCTCCCCCGACTCTGGTTTTGAAAGCAAAAGCGGCGACGACATATATGCCTTTAGTTCCCTCAGAGCCTGGATGCACTCCGAAGTCTATTGGAGGCCGTTATCTTTCTTAAGTACTCCAAAGAATTTATGGCACCTATCTGACGACCGCGAGATGAACCTTGGTAGGGCGGCGATGCGTCCAGTCAACCTTTGGACCTATTTTTGGTGGTCAAGAGTTCGGGTATCCCCTCGATGGCTTTGATTTGGTCAGGATTGACCTCGATCCCTCGATGTGATACCATGAAACCTAGGAACTTCCCTGAGGTTACGCCAAACGCACAATTCAACGGGTTCAGTTTCATTTCGTACCGTTTGAGTATGTCGAAAGTTTCTTTCAGATGGTCGATGTGATCTTCTCCCCTTTTGGACTTGACTAGCATGTCGTCTATATATACTTTCATTATTTTACCGAGCTGATCCTTGAACATCCTTGTCACCAACCTTTGGTAAGTCACCCCCGTGTTCTTTAGTCCAAAGGGCATGACCCTGTAGCAGTACATTCCTTGGTGGGTGATGAATTTGGTTTTTTCCTGATCTTCCTCTTCTATGAGGATCTGATTATAGCTTGAGTAAGCGTCCAAGAAGCTTAGCAGCTCATGCCCGGCCGTTGCGTCAATGAGATGGTCAGTGTGAGGTAGCGAGAACGAATCCTTTGGGCATGATCTGTTCAAATATGTGAAGTCCACGCACATCCACCATTTCCTATTCTTCTTTTTAACCATTACTACATTGGCGACCCACTTGGGGTACTTCGACTCCCTGATGGAACCATTTTCTAACAGTTTTTTCAATTCATCACGCATTGCGTCATTGATTGCGGAGTTAAATTTACACCTGACCTGCCTCACCGGGGGGTAGGGTGGGGGGTGGAAGGGGTCGATGTTTAATTTATGCGTGATGATTTCTTTTGGGATGCCCGTCATATCTGCATGGCTGAAAGCAAACAAATCCGTATTAGCTTTTAAGAATAGACTGAATTTACCATGAACCTGAAGTTTGCAACCGATATAGGCCTTCTTGCTATGGTCATTGGGATCTAATTGAACGGGGTTGAGGTCTTCTATGGTCGATCCCGCAGCTTCGACTATGTCGGGCTCTTTGATGCCTTCCCCGATCTTGTCATGCCCATACCTTGACCCTGATGATTGCTATGTCTCTTTTTCTTTGTTATTCTTTTGTTGGGTGGCCGTGCTGTATAAAGAAATGCGGTAGCATTCCCGTGACATACGTTGCTCTCCTCGTATGGTGACTATTCCCCATGAAGTTGGAAATTTAACGACTTGGTATAAGCTGGAGGGGACGGCCTTCATGGGGTATATCCACGATCATCCTACTATGGCGTTATACGCGGTTTCTTGGTCCATGATGTGGAAAGTTGTTTTGAGAGTCACGCCGTCGGCCAAAATGGGGAGTGTAATTTCCCCGGATGTCCGTTCAAATGCATTGTTAAAACTAGTTAGCGTGATGCAGCGCTGTACTATCTTATCCTTGAGTTTCATTTGGCTAAGTACTCAGGGATGGATAATGCACGCGCTGCTCTCGTCATCTATCATAATGCGTTTAACATCAGTATCTAAAATTCGCAGAGTAATAACGAGGGCGTCACTATGAGAAAAATCTAAACCGTCGGCGTCCAACTTGTCGAAGATGATACTTTCTTCGAGTTCGTCGTACCGTTCGTGGGTGATAGATCGCTTGAGTTTGTGGGTAGTGGTGAACTTCACGTTGTTGATAGAGGCGTCGTCGTCGCTGCCAATGATCATGTTGATGGTAAGGGCTGGTGAGGGTGGTCTAGGCGGCCCTTGATGTTCGTGTCCTCTGGCAAAATTGGTTCCTCCCTTATTGCTTTGCAACTCTTTAAGGTGTCCTTGTCGTAACATATTCACGGCTTCCTGCCTCAGGGCGATGGAGTCTTCAGTCTTGTGCCCTCATTCCTGGTGGAACTCACATAGAGCGTCATATTTTCTGGTATTAGGGTCTGATCTCATCTTTGGCGGCCACTTCACTTTTGGCCTAAGCTTCTCCAGGGCGTAGACTATCTCTGTAGGTGACACACAAAAATTGTGAGCAGATAATACGAGGACATAACTTTGTCGTTCCGATGGGTTCCCATCCTTGGTCTGGATAGACCTTCTTCGTAGTGGGGGGGAGGGGGGCGGCCGTTCTGATATATGGTTGATGTTGTTCCCTGTTAGGTCGCGGAATTGGATGATCTCTTCTGGCATTGTCTCTTCACTCCTTTCGTGATTTCGCTTGTATCGAGGTTAGTTGGCCCGTTGAGGTCGTCCTCATCTGCGTGGACCTCGTCACAATAAGCATTGTGGATTTCGACCCAAGTGGTTGGGGGGTACTTCATCAACTGACTCAACAGTTTCCTCATTGCTCTTGAACCATCCCTACTCAGCCCTTCTGAAAAGCTACGACCGACATCCCTTCGGACACGTTTGGCAAAGTCATCCTTACTCGGTTGAACCAGGCGAGGAATTTCCTCAGCCCCTTTCCCAGAGATTGTTTAATAGCAAATATGTCATTCACTCTCGCCTCGGCCTTCTTGGCTCCGGCGTGGGCCGTTACGAACTTGTCAGCCATTTCTTCAAAGGTTTCTATGGAGCTTGCTGGTAGCTGCGAATACCAGGTTAATGCCCCTCATGTGAGGGTTTCGCCGAACTTCTTCAGTAAGATGGAAGACACCTGTTCTTTGGCGAGGTCGTTGCTCTTTACGGAGGTGACGTAATGAGTCATGATCTTCAGGGTCGGTTGGTTGTGCCATCATATATCCAGAGGTAGGGCCGTATTTTATAGGTTTTTGGTATAACATGTGGGGTTGCGTCATCACTATACGACTGTTCGACGAACCGGCCGGCATACCTCTTCGGCAATAGCGTAGGGGTGCCCGGCATTTTATCGACCCTTTCTTGGTGTTCTTTCATTTGATCTCGGAGCGTCTTGTTTTCATTCTCCATTTCTTCCATCCTTTTCCGAATGGCTGCAAGGGAGTTGTCACCTGCACTATCAATGACATTGTGAGTAATACCTGTCGTTGGAGGAAAAAGCTGGTTGCACTGCTCGTCCGCTTGTTGTATCATACAAGTCTTTGCGTTTTCTGTATTCGTATCCCGAGTGGGCTTGTTGAGGACGCGGGTTAGCATGTCAATTAGCCATACTTCAAGGAGCTTTTTTAAAGCTGGGGGCGTCTCTTCCCCCCACATACGTGGAGGCTCCCTTACCATGAGATTTTGTGATGATGCTGCAGTAAGGGGGTGGTGACCCGTCTCGCCTAAGGGATGTACTGGGCGTCGTGTCCTCACCCGCGGTTTCACAACTTTCATTGATGACGTTCATGAGGTTGGTTGGGAGGTCACATGCTATTCTCGTCCTTTCTTCTCAGTTACCTGCCATGTAGGGTTGTGTATGCACAAAGAAATAAGATATTGGATTTTGTGACATTAGTGACTCGTGTCAGTCGTAGATCTAGAGGAACTAAAAATTTAACTAAGAAGTCCCCACAGACGGCGCCAATTTGTTTGACAAAAAATATGGCTCTTGGTTCAAATAATTAAATTTATGTAATTATGGGTCAAACTTAGTTAACAATAATATTTCTAGATGTAGCTTCCAAGGGTGCAATAAATATTAGATAGTTTTTGTCAAATAGTGATAACAATATACAATAACTATTCCAAAAAGAATGAGCAATAATGTAGCATTTAATAGCAATGAATAACAATAAATGACATTTAAGTAAATAGGAGGAATGATTCACCCAATAAATGATGAACTAGATGGTTGTTCCTTCTGACAATGATGAGTGACAGACAAATCCTTAAATGTTCGAGTTATTCTCGGATCTGATGGAAATATGGAATAATATAGACAAGAATATCAGTGAAAAGGTGGTGTTTGTATCTTAGTAAGCTTAGTAAGAGAGAGAGAGAGAGAGAGAGAGAGAGAGAGAGAGAGAGAGAGAGAGAGAGAGAGAATCTTTTTATCAAAGAGTATTCTTACAAATGAATATCACATGCCCTTATCATTATCTCTTTTTTCTATATATATGGGATATGTTCCTAAGAAACCCTAATAGTACAAGTGCAGAGAATATCCACTAGAATATTTTCTTTTAATATCTTATCCTGACAAACTCGCTGTTACAACTCTTATCATCGATATTCAACCTCGAACTCGACCCTTGTTGACATCTCGACTACGGTCCTTGTCAACATCTCGACTATGGCTCATGTCGATACTTCGGCCAAGGACTTTGTTGCTTCTTGGGTCGCTTCGACTAACGTAGACTCGAGAATCCTTTCCATAATATTATCTTGGCTTAGATACTCTAGAGATAGATTTTGCCTCATACACCAACATAATCACAATTACGATGAGCTCACAATTTAGTAAATGATAACATATTTGAAGCCATAGCGTTCTACTTTCTGGCTGCCTTAGCATGATTATATCTTTTAAAAAAAGCACATAAATATAAAGACGGGTTTCAATAGATTATATCCTGTTAATCTTTTTGCAGTTATTTATTTAAAAAAATTCAGCTCGCTACGATGAATTTGGGCTTGAGTCAAGGTCCATTAATTCAAATAGGTTGTAAATGCTTTTTTGATTGGGAGTTTTTCCTACATATACTATAATAGGAACTTATTAATTTATTTTCTCTAGGTTTTGTATTTTTTCAAAAAGTATCTAGATTTTTCTTACAAATTGTATACAGTCCCCCTTTAAAAGGCTCTCATTCCATTATTAATGTCTTCAATTAAGGAATTCAATTATATCCTTTCTCCTCATTTCATGCGTCCTAATATCTTATAGATTTCCTCTTCTCTCTCTCTCTTTTATAATTGCACGTCTTCAACAAGAAGCTGGTAATTTTGCTTCAATTGTTGAATGGTTTTGGTTGAATGGATATAATGTTATACAACATATTATATGTTCATATTATTGTTATAATATTAGGAAAATAATTCCATAATAGCCAAAAAAAAAAACTTTTTCTTTGCAGTTAGAAATCTATACACACGGCATAGAATGTCATGCGATGACAGAAAAAATCAGTTGCTAAAAGTTTTTTCAACAATTCAAAAATCGTTAAACTTTACCAAAACTATTACTAATAAGATAATGTCTCGTACAAAATTCAAATGTAAAATTGGGCACAAACTTACAATTGCGGGTCGCCATATATAATTAACATACAATTATCATACATTTGTGATATAATTTATGCAACAATTATGATACAAATACAATAATGATACAATCGTGATACAGTTCTGAAAAATTATGATACAATACTGATCTTCATCTTCTTCAAGTTTCAATCACAACTATAAACTTAAATTCTGATACAATATTGTATTATAATTGTATTAGTATTGTATCAGGTATTGTTTTAGGTATTGATGTATCGGATACAAGTCAAATACAACTTTGATATAATTGCGATACAATTATGAAACAAATCTGATACATTTATGATATAATTATCATACAATCGTGATACAACTCAGAAACTTCTTCTTCTACGAGATTCAATATAAAATTTTACCTAAAAATAACTTTAAACTTAACCAATCTCCCTCAAAATTGAGATATAAAACTCCAAGATATATTCTCAATCATTTTCAAGAACACACAATCCAAACAAATCACAAATTCGTAAAGCCCAAATATTGAATTCAAAGCATCAAAGTTTTTTAATGATTATCAATGGAGAACTCTTTGTTGCTGCAATTTTAGAGATAATATCGATGGATTTGTGTGAAGAGGGAGAGATTTGGGTTGATTTGTACGAAAGAGAAAGAAATATTTTGAAATCTATTTAAAAATATGATGAAAAAAGGGGCTTTGTATAACAGATATACATGAGAGTGAGATGGGGAGGGGAGCGGCGTGAGGAGGGGGGTTATATCAGTTACATCCTAATTTTAAGGATTGCTCTCTTTATTAAGATTTTGTATATAAATAGTAAATATAGATAGAAAATGTAATATTTAAGGAACATAAAGAAAAGTGGCAAATAAGTTTCTATTATAGTATAGATAGGTAAATTCCCCTTTTTGATTTTACTATCATATGGGCAAAGTGCACAAATAGTCGTTTTTAGGACCCTATTTTGAAAAGGTCAAATTTATAAAGTTTTAAAATTTAACCACTTCAGAATCAGCTTCAGACATACGGGTATGAAGTTACACTGCAAAAGCCTAACTTCATACCAATTTAAATGAAATTCAAATTAAGTTAGGCTTTGATAGTACCCAACTTCAGACTCACAGGTTCTTAATTTGAACTTTGGCTTTTCAATCTTTAGACCTAGACCTGAAGAAGCGGGAGGAGGAAGTATTAAGTTTGCCCAAACAAACTAAATTTTGAATAGTTTTTAAAAACTAAATATATTTTAAATAGGGATGCTACGAGCGACCTGGTTTATTTGGCTAGCTATTAGAATGTCACTTTTATTTAGTTTTACAAGAACTAATATAACATTAATTAAATAAAAAAGAAGTAAATAAGTGAAACAAAAATGTCAATAGATATACATGAGTCAATCTAACACTAATACATTAGTTACAATATGCTATACTTATTTAACTTTAGGTTGTGAAACCCTGTAAAACCACCCAAATCACATGTCTTCTCAGAAGACCCTTCAAGCCCGTTTTCAGTGAATCATTCTTCAACAAATAGATTACATTCTGGCAAGGTGAACCAAATTATAACCAAGCGCCACGTCACCTCTCACCGAACCTCTTCTGGGAAAAATGTTAAAAATTGGCAGTTGTCCCGAAGGTAACTACAAGGTCTTGCTTCGGAAGACAATTACTAGCTAATATTTTTATAAAAGTTAAAAAGTAAAGGTCTAGTTGATACTCGTCCTCCTGAACAAAGTATAAATCTAAAATAGTACTTCCGACCTAGTTGTCATGAATTGTGTCCTATGTCTTTTTTGCCCGCTATGTTCTACGGTTTTACCTGAACCACCATCTCTGAATAGTAGAAATAGGAGTATGCATGAATGGAGCATATCTTTGAATCAGAGGATTTACATGCCTCCCGATCTTAGCCCACATGTTCTGATGGTAACCAGCAGTAGCAGGAGCTTGATACATAAGCTTCAATAGCTGCACAAGAGTTGAATACTCGTCAATGAGAGTTAGTGATAGTAGCGGCCTGACGTATTGTAATGTACTGACTGACATGATGGAACACAAGATGTAACTTGATAAAATTTTTACGGAGCAAGAAGCTGAAGTTACTAGAACTTTTAGAGTTCACTCATTTAGAAGTTGAAGTACTTCGATGAAAATGACAGAATGGCAAATACAAGCCAATACATGAAAGCTTGTATTATGTTACGCTGCCACCTGCATTTTTAAGGATGTGGAGAGTTAAATGCAGAAAATGGAAAGAACAATGAGAATAACAAGTACCAGCACCAGTTACAGAAACTTGGTGTAAGAAAATGAGCTCTGATACTAACGATAATAGGGACACAATTAGAAGAAATCCAAGCCCAATCTCAGCCTGTGAAGACAGTATGCTAAGAGTAGTTGTGTTTGACTTGACCCATACACAAGCCTCTTCCAAGTATTTCCTGTAAATATTGCCATGTAAGTCAGAGATAAGGAAAAAACTTTCTAGGACACCCCCTGCCCCCCGCAACACACACCACAAAAAATAATCAAGAGGAGGCACGAATAGGTAAAAGCACATCTAGGAGATTTACAACATGAATAAATATTTTGCCATTATATCGAAGATTTCTTAAGGTTTGTTCTACAGATTTTGCAGGATATTATCAATTTCAATCAATTTTAGAATCACTCATTTCAAGAGAAACAACTCTTTTTCATGATACTTAAGGAAAAGCGTTCTGCTACCTGTATAACGAAGATGTGCTGAAGTTGCGTCGAAGAAACTTCGCAACATGTTCAAGTGCTCTGCATAGAACGGGAATCAAAGCAACTGCTCAGCATTGATCAATTAACACATGTTATTGAACCAATAGACCAAATTTCCATAAAATTATAAAGAACGAGAGGGACAAACGAAAATAGACTCACATTTCAAGTAAAGATGTGAAGTGACAAAAGTAAGGCAGTAAATGAAGTAGATAAAATCTTTCGTCACAATAACTGACTGAAACCAAACTTGCACCGCCTGCAAATTCCAAGCGCTAGGCTTCTGCAAAAAGGGGATTAGATTATCAAAAGTCACCTCATAGACCAAAAGACACGAACTAGCCTCAACAAAGTAAGAGGGCGAATCTGCATTCAGAATTTACCCCATATAATGAGTATAATGAATATAGGGAAGAACATGCAGTTCCTGCAAAGGCCAGTCAAAATGCTCTGTTTGACAGATTTGCAGGTATAAGTGGTAAGATTGCAAGAACTGCCACAACAAGGACCTGCAGAGAAGAGTACCAAAAATTAATCGAAAGAGATGGCCAACTATTCTGTAGTCAAATCAAACGCAAGAGCGATAAACCCAATCATCAAAATCATTTGGCGCATGATTTCCACGCTGAAAATCAATGCCACATTAGAAAGCACAATGGAACATGCAGAAATGCTTCAGTGAGATAATGATAGAAGTTTATATGAAGCTTGATCCCAGAAATCCCAAGAGCTCTTAACAGACAATTTTCAGAGCTAATGAAATGTACAAAGGGCCTCTCCCCTCTGCGCTGCAAAAGACAGGGCGTCACTGACAGAAGGAATTAGCATACTGTGACATCTAAAAGGAAACGGAAACCAAATACAGTATTTATTTTGGAAAACTGACAAACACCTATCAATGAGTCAAGTTTTTCCATAGCTTGTCTCCAGGAACTTAAACAACAAATTCAAACAAAAGGTGATTTCAAGAAGAGGTAAGATATCATGCAATGATATTTCTGATTAACGACAAAGTGGCATCTTTCTTCCCCCCTCTCCCCTCCGCAATTAATCAAGGCTAAAAGAAGTCATGATAAAAGGCAATACTTCTACAAGGAATTTTTCCATAATGCATCCTGTTCATAGAGAGGCATCACCTGATAGCAAAAGTTGCCATGTGGTAAAGCAGGGCATATCAGATTCCATCACTGTAAAGGAGATAAGGTCCTATCCTTGAAAGTATATATCCACTTTTGGACTCTTTGGGCTAATAAAGAGTTAACAATTAATCTAGTATCACATAGAGCAGTTACTACATAGAAGCAGCCAATCAAAACTTTCTCGCACAGAAAATCATGGTGCAAAAGATAAAAAGATGAATATATGGTACCCAAGCATTCACTGAAAATTGTAGAGTTTGTCGATTCCATCGCAGCGATGTTGCACATGAAGTTGGAGTTGTGGATGTTCCAGAAGTTCTACTAGCTGAACCTGAAATAAATATCATTTGGATGAAATACACATTTACATTTGAAGTGAAGATGTCTACAAAGCAAAGGGGCTTTTTTGTTACCTTTCTCAACCAAAGAAAAAGGGGCTCTTTTTATTCATTCAGAGTTCACTATTAAGAAAGAAATTTATACCAGAGTTACGTTGTCTTGGCTGGTTGTTAGAAGTTGATGATGACGACGACGATGAAGAAGATTGTGGGGCTGATGATCTTGCTGGTTGGGACGAACTGCTGGTAGTCATTGGTTCAACAATTAGACCAGGATCCTGGACACATAGATACAATCAACACTGTGAACCTCAGAGGAAATTTTCCACAATTAAAATAATAAACATCCCCTGATTATTTAGATCATCTGAAATTCTACTGTCAGTTACAGCCAAGCTTAAGAGCCCATCAGAAAGCGTAGATAAGTCACTTATAGCAAAATTTTGAATTGGAATACACTTCATGTTACTGCAAGTTAAATATCTCTCGGTGTTACTCAGTCCATAGTGTAGTACTGGTATGTCAGGACGGTTTACACCACTATATAACAGAAAACCAATGGAGGAGAGTATTTCATATGCTCCAGTACAACAAAACAATACGCAACTATGATCTAAACATTAGGAACTTATACAGTTATGCGAAACAATCACATCATAGAAAGAGAAGCAAGTGATACTGATACACTTGACCCATGAGAGGAAGAAGCAGAGGGAGAAGGAAGTGGGAACAGCCAAACAAAGCAAACATGAAAGACTCTTCCCAATTTAATCAAGTCAAACTTTGTCAACATTGTATTTATCAGCAATGGATTAATATAAAAACAAGCTAAGGAAGAAGAGGATGACAAAGTGACCTGCATGAAGTTCAGAGATAAAGGACTCCATGTGGTCAGGGAGCCTCCATAAATTTCATTTGGCACCATATGACATAATGCAAGGGATAAGAAAGCAGTGCCCTACAGTTGATGGGGCTGTAAGAAAAGGCCTACGAACACTGAACAAGGGCAACTAAGAAGCACACTTCGGAGAAAAGCTGAACACGCAGAAGAACCGGTATTATGGTAAAAAAAAGCCAAAAACCAGTTCTGCACATACACAAACTCATAATCGAATGAAATCGGCATCCCTGCATCTAGATTACCCCGGAAATTAAGCCTTCCGAATCAACAGAGGGACATTAGATCCATTACTATACCATAAAAAGTCAGCCATTAATTAAAATGCGAAATCCAAGGATCTCGGAGCAGTTAGAGAAAAAATACTGTAAACAGATATAGTGTGCATATACACATGAAACGCAAATTCAATCAATTCATCAACTAAGCACCAAATCTCAAGCTAATTGGAGTCATCATCTATATCTGTTCCATTCTATTCGGCGCAGCATATGATGAACAAGAAAAAGAAAGAAAACGTACAATGTAACGCTGGTAGAACTTGTGCTTGAAATGGTCGACGACATCGGAGCGTGAGCCCATGTGAGGAGGAATGAGAATGTTGGACCAGTAATCGGCCCATCTGGGATCATTTTCATAGTCATACGCCGCCGCCGCTATTCTCTTCAATTTTTGGGAATCATCTTCTCCTCCTTCTCCCATCGCTCCCTGCTACTACTAGTAGTTGTGAAAATCCGTGGAGTAGTTGATGTTGCTTCTACTATTCTTCACAGTCGTTTAGTCGTGGTGTTCTTTAGAACTCTTTTGACGGACAGTGCTGGAGAACCACGTCTCCCACATTAATTTGTCATTTATTTACTTTTTGTGGCGAGCATAAAAGCGAATTTAATTATTAATAATCTCGTCACTAAAAGTAATAAATGGCACAAATAAATTCTAGCTAGGTCGCCTCAACATAGACTTACTTTTTTGGTGGCGACTACAACGGTCGCCAAGGAATTAAAGGCGCCACTGAAAGTTTTATTTCTTTTAGTGTTAACCGGTTATGATTTATCATTTTCGCTTTACGCTCATTCTAGACAAGTTCTTGTAATTAGCTTTCACGTAATCCAAATATTCCTTACAATCAATCACATCTTTAAAAAAAAAATCTACTTCAATGGTCCCATAAATCTAGCAACTATGCTTGAGTGGTGAACCATTTCTTTTGATAATACTAGTCTCTATGTTCGTGCGATACACTAATTATTTTGTATCAAATATTACAAAACGCCTTCCAAAGATGATAAACTATCAATTATGCGGATACTCTATAACTAATTGTTAGTGAATATATACTAAGTTCAATAATCAGTTACTTAAAAACGAAAATAGAAAAATATCATATATAATCCAAGTTATACCTTCAAAATGCTTGTGGCAATAATCATGAGCTTGTGACTCCTATAGGTTGATTTCTGTACTATTTGCATTAAATATTTTCCTCTTTTCGTTTAGAATTAATTTGCAAACAAACTGGACTAAAATAAGATCAATTTAAGAGTCTTTGATATTTTTAGTTGGAAGACCTCTAGTGTCATGGCTTTGGACAATATTGTTTTAGATCAACTCATAAGTACCAACTATGTGTTCCAATATCACTAGACTCGATCATGCCAACTATGTGTTCCAATCGCACTAGACTCGATCATGCCACATCGTGAAAAATTTGACGGCTATTCACTAATATTTGTGACAATTGAAACCGAAGGGTACACCACATAAGTAATATATTTTTTTTTCTATAATTGAAAAAACATATCAAAATAAGTATATCTAAGGGCACATGAAAAGCACTTTGTCGATGTGTATGATATATCGTAAATTTGTCTACGTCTAAAAAGAAAATCATGTCATAGATAATTTAAATGCATGACATGTACCTGATTGAAATTAGCATGAAGAGTACAAAATTGTAACATAAATTTGCAGCGGTCATTTACATCTCTTATCCACCTCTATAGATACTTATTACCAACAATTACCGGTGTAGAGGACTTGGTTTTGTTCATGCACAAAGCTGTTTGAAGACTGCGCTGCAAAACTAAGCAAACTAAAGAGAAGACATCAAGTGCTATATATGTATACCAGCTGTTTGAAGTCGGAAACAAGAGCATTGGTGATACATAAAAACTATAAGAGCACCAAGATGTGAAAATAAGTAAATCGTACACCAAAAATAAGTATCAGGCTTTTGCCTCCGTCCGACAATTCTTTGCGAGGAATATCAATTATATTTTAAAGGTTTAAAGTACTCTAATGCACCAAATAATACTCCTTTCACGTACGATACCGTCTAGCTCCACCATAAACACAGTTCAGAGTCTTAATCTTGACCTCTTGCATCCAGCAGGTCTCAAATCAAGAATCTGCCTCTAAAAAAAAATTGTAGGGACCGATTCCTATTTTTTCCTTTAATAATAAACTATAAATTAATCCATTCCCATTTAATTAAGTCTCTTTTAGCAAATTATTGCAAATTTACAGTTAAAATCAAAGTCCTAAAATTAGGCAAAGTCTAATGTTACAATTCTTTTCCAAAATAGAATTAATATTTTTTAAGGAAATAATTCTTTTTTCAAGTATTTGATTGTTATAATGTTTGAAAGCAATTGGAATTAGAATTTCAGTCAAAGTCATTCAAATGACCATTGTTATTCCCCAAGTGAATTTGTGTGACGTTAGAATTTCACATTATGTTATAGCTTTAAAATTTCTAGTATTAGTTAGTTTCAAACTCCTATTTTAGGCATTTAATGTTACAATTTTATCCAACATTTTATTATTTCTTGAAGAAATAATTTATCTTTCACAGGACATAAAAGTTTATCAACATTTTAAGGATATTTTTATCGTTCAACATTTAGTGTAAAATATTTGTACTTTTATATTAACTAATTTCTATCTACGTGCATTGTACGTATATCTCTCGTTAACTATTTAAAGGTAAGGTGAAAAGTACTTCTTCCTCCAACTTTATATTAAAAAGAAATCCATCCAACTTTAAACAAATAAACGGTTATTATGGCACGTCCTAAAATATGTCAATTAAGCAACCATTTTAAAAAGACAATGTAACTTTACCCTTTAAATTCCGATTATTAAGTTATTCTTTTTGTTTCATCATACTTTCTTTGTCTTTCATAAAAAATATGTGTACATTGGCAAATGTTATATATTGTCACGACCCGAAATTTGATCTGTCGTGATGGCGCCTATCTCAATACTAGGCAAGCCGATAACATCAATAACCTCCGATTTCCTTTAAGTTTGAAAAACATAATATTTAAATACAATACAAAATCCCACAAATATTGATACGAACACTTTCCAAAACTTGGTGTCACTGAGTACATGAGTATCTAATATGATTACAAGTCTGGAAAATATGGTCTATGATAGTCTGAGACCAAATACAGTAAACAAGGAGATATGGAAGGAGAGACAAGGTCTGCAAAACACGGCAACTACCTCAGAATCTCCGAAAAATCAATTGCGTGAAAGAATCAATACCCGCTATGTCCGGGAATATCTGGATCTGCACACGAAGTGTAGGGTGTAGTATGAGTATAACCAACTCAGTAAGTAACAATAATAAATAAAGAACTAAAGATAGTTACGAGCTACACATTTATAGTTCATTTTCAGTAATTCCAGCAAAGAATAGACATGCTTTCAAATCCAACATTTTAAGTCAAATCAATTCTATACAGTTTAAGTTCATGTATTCCGGATATAAAATCTTTCAGAAAATTTCACAGCAATGATAGATAGCAACTAAGTGCAACAACAAATGAAAAGCAAGCATAGCCTCTCAGGACAACAATCACTCACTAGGCTCCCAACTCTCAGCACTTACACTAAATGGGTACCCCGCGCTCACTGGGGGTGTACAGACTCCGGAGGGGCTCCTAAGCCCAAATGCTATAATTTACACGGACAACTCACGTATTGCACGGACAACTCACGTGCTATAATATCCTACACGAACAACTCACGCGCTATAATATCCTGTACGGACAACTCACGTATTGTAATATCCATACCTCACCGACAGGCCCTCGCCCTTACTCAGTCATCAACCTCTCTAGTCTCTTGGCTCTCGAAAATCACAAAGATCAGCCCAAACAAAGATAACATAGTGTATCAATAAAATCAAGAAAGACTAAGGTATGATACGCAAGTAAAAATCATGACTGAGCACAAGACAACAATTAGCAAAGAATTTAATAAGTACGTGACCTCTGCGGGTCCCAACAGTACTATCACATAGCCTAAGCATGATTTCTAACATGATTTATAGTCAAATTTCTTCAACACTTAGAGAGCATAGAGCTAATAAGTTATTCAACTTTACATTTTCACGGACGGACCAAGTCACAATTCTCTCGGTACACGTCCACACGCCCGTCACCTAGCATGTGCGTCACCTCCAAAATAATCACATGACACAAAATCTGGGGTTTCATACTCTCAGGACCAGATTTATAACTGTTACTTACCTAAAACCGTGAAATTCTTATTTCGCTAAGCCTTTGCCTCGTGAATTGGCCTCCAAACACTTCGAATCTAGTCACAAATAATTTGATTTAGTCAATAAAATTTATTGGAATTAACTCCATAAGAAAATGCAAGTTTTCCATAAAAACCCGAAATTTAGCTCAAAATTCGGCCATGGGACCCACGTTTCGGAATCCGACAAAAGTTACAAAATCAGAAAGCCCATTCAACCACGAGTCTAACCATACTAATTTTACCAAAATTCGACATCAACTCGATCTCCAAATCATCAAATCTTATTTCCAAATCCCTAAGTTCCAACCCCCGATTTACACCTCAAAAACATGTAATCTAGTTAGATTATTCAATGATAATTCAATATTATGGAGTAGTAATGATCACAAGGGGCTTACCTCAAGTTTTCCTCGAATTCTCTCTCAAAATTGCCCCAAAAATCGTGCTTGAAGGTCCAAAAAAGGCAAAACTCGGAACCCCTTCGAAATGTATACTGTCCAGGGGTTCCGCACCTGCGACTCACTTAACCGCTTCTGCGGTCTCGCAGGTGCGAGAATTCAACCGCTTCTGCGGTTTCTCCAAGCCTCAACTGGAGCCGCTTCTGCGGGCTCGCATTTGCGAGGCTAGCTCCACTTCTGCGATGGCTAGTGCACACGTGCGGCTTCGCACCTGCTATCAAACCTCCCCAGGTGCGAAAATACCAGAAGCAAAATTTCCATTAGTAGTTTTAAGTTTGGATTTGATCCGTTAACCATCCGAAACTCACCCGAGGCCCCCGGGACCTCAACCAAATATACCAACAAGTCCTAAAATATCATACGAACTTAGTCGAGCCTTCAAATCACATCCAACAACACTAAAAATATGAATCCCACATATATTCAAGCCTAATGAACTTTAAAACTTTCAATTTCTACAAACAACGTCGAAACCTATCAAATCACGTCCGATTGACCTCAAATTTTGCACACAAGTCATAAATGACATAATAGACGTATTAAAATTTTCAGAATCGGATTTTGACCCCGATATCAAAAAGTCAACCCCCCGGTCAAACTTTCCAAAAATTCAACTTTCGCCATTTCAAGCCTAATTCCTCTACCGACCTCCAAATAATTTTTCGGACACCCTCCTATGTCCAAAATCACCATACGATTCTATTGAAATCATCAAAATTCAAATCTGAGATCGTTTACACATAAGTCTACATCCGGTTAACTTTTCTAACTTAAATTTTTAATTATGAGACTAAGTGTCTCGTTTCACTCTGAATTCCTTTCGGACTCGAACCAACTAACCCAGTAAGTCATAAAATAACTGTAAAGCATAAATTGAGCAGTAAATAGGGGAACGGGGTTATAATACTCAAAAAGACCGACCGGGTCGTTACATTCTCCCCCTCTTAAACAAATGTTCATCCTCGAATGGGTTTAGAATAATACATGGAGTCTCAAATAGGTGTGGATATTTGTTCTGCATCTCCTGCTCAATCTCCCAAGTAGCTTCTCCGACTGGCTGACCTCTCCATTGTACCTTCACTGATACTATATTCTTTGACCTAAGCGTTCGAACTTGCCGGTCTAAAATAGCCACCGGCTCCACATCATAAGTCAAATTACCGTCCAGCTGTACTGTACTAAAATCCAAAATGTGAGACGGATCCCCGACATACTTTCGGAGCATGGATACATGGAACACTGGATGAACACCTGATAAACTAGGTGGCAAGGCAACTTCATAAGCCACCTCTCTAATTTTCTTAAACATCTCAAAAGACCCAAAATACCGAGGGCTCAACTTTCCCTTCTTCCCGAACCTCAACACACCCTTCATAGGTGAAATCTTGAGCAGAGCCTTCTCCCCATCCATGTAAACGACATCACGAATCTTCCTGTCGGCATAACTCTTCTATCTAGATTGTGCCGTGCGAAGCCATTCCTGAATCACTTTGACCTTCTTTAAATCATCCTGAACCAAGTCAGTACCCAATAGACTAGCCTCACCCGGCTCAAACCAACCCACCGGAGAACGGCACCGTCTCCCATACAAAGCCTTACGTAGCCATCTGAATGTTTGACTGGTAGTTATTATTATAAGCAAACTCCGCAAGTGGCAGAAATTGATCCCAAGAACCCCCAAAATTGATGACACAAGCGCGCAGCATATCCTCTAATATCTGAATAGTACGCTCGGATTATCCGTCCTCTGAGGGTGAAATGTTGTACTCAACAGAACCTGTGTGCCCAAGAATAATTAGTACCAACTGGAATAAAATGCGCAGATTTGGTCAACTGATCTACTATCACCCAAACAACATCAAACTTTCTCAAAGTCCGTGGGAGCCCAACTACGAAGTCCATGGTAATACATTCCCATTTCCACTCCGGAATTTCAAGTCTCTGTAGTAATCCGCCCGATCTTTGATGCTCGTACTTTACCTATTGACAATTTAAACACCGAGCTAAAATCTAACTTTATCTTTCTTCATTCGCCTCCACCAATAGTGCTGCCTCAAATTCTGATACATCTTCGCGACACCTGGATGAATGGAGTACCGCGAACTGTGAGCTTCCCAGAGAATCAACTCACGCAAACCATCTACATTAGGCATGCATAGCCTACCCTACATTCGTAATACACCACCATCTCCCATAGTAACTTCCTTGGCATCACCGTACTGAACCGTGTCCTTAAGGATAAGCAGATGTGGATCATCATACTGGCGCTCGCTGATGCGATCATATAAAGAATACCGAGAAACCACACAAGCCAAAAATTGATTCGGCTCGAAAACATCTAATCTAACAAACTGGTTGGCCAAGGCCTGAACATCCAAGGCTAAAGACCTCTCCGTTATCGGTAAGTATGCTAAGCTGCCCAAACTTTTCGCCTTACGACTCAAGGCATCAGCCACTACATTGGCCTTTCCGGGATGATAGAGAATGGTGATATTATAATCCTTAAGCAACTCTAACCACCTTCGCTGCCGCAAATTAAGATCTTTCTGTTTGAACAGATGTTGTAGACTATGATGATCGGTATATACCTCACACTGGACACCGTATAAGTAATGCCGCCAAATTTTCAAGGCATGAACAATAGCAGCTAACTCAAGGTCGTGGACCGGATAATTCTTCTCAGGTACCTTTAACTACCTGGATGCATAGGCAATCACCCTACCGTCTTGTATAAGCACTGTGCCGATATCAATATGCGACGCGTCACAATACATAGTATAAGACTCTGAACATGTAGGCAACACTAATACTGGAGTTGTAGTCAAAGCTGTTTTGAGCTTCTGAAAGCTCTCTTCACACTCATCCGACCACCTGAAGAGAGCACCTTTCTGGGTCAATTTAGTCATAGGCGATGCAATAGACGAGAAACCCTCCATGAAGCGACGATAATAACTGGCCAAGCCGAGAAAAATCCGAATCTCAGTAACTGAAGATGGTCTGGGCCAACTCTGAACTGCCTCTATTTTCTTCGGATCCACCTTAATTCCTTCACTGGACACTATGTGTCCCAAGAATGCCACCGAACTAAACCAGAACTCACGCTTAGAGAATTGGCACAAAGTTTCTCCTCTCTCAATCTTTGTAATACAACACCCAAGTATTGTGCATGCTCCTCCTGGCTACGTGAGTACACCAGGATATCATCAATAAATACCACGACAAATGAATCAAGATATGGCTGGAATACACTATTCATCAAATGCATAAATGTTGCAGGGGCATTGGTTAGCCCAAAAGACATCACAAGAAATTCATAGTGGCCATAACGAGTTCTGAATGCCGTCTTTAGAATATCCGAATCCCGAATTTTCAACTGGTGATACCCCGTTCTCAAATTAATTTTGGAGAACAGCTTCGCTCCCTGAAGCTGGTCAAATAAGTCATCAATACACGACAAATGATATTTATTCTTGATTGTAACTTTATTCAACTGCCTATAATCAATGCATATCCGCATAGTACCATATTTCTTCTTCACAAACAAAACCGATGCACCCCAAGGTGACACACTAGGCCTAATAAATCCCTTTTCAAGGAGTTCCTAAAGTTGCTCTTTCAATTCTTTTAACTCAGCTGGTGCCATACGATACGGAGAAATAGAAATAGGATGAGTGCCCTACACCAAGTCAATACTGAAATCAATATCCCTGTCGGGTGGCGTACCCCCGCAGGTCTGTAGAAAATACATCCGAAAAGTCTCGCATGACCGGTACTGAATCAATAATAGGAGCATCTGTATCAACATCTCTCACAAAGGCCAAATATGACAAACATCCCTTACCAACCATACATTGGGTCTTCAAATAAGAAATTACCTTGCTAGGAACAAAATCTAGAGAACCTCTCCATTCAACCTTTGGCAACCCCGGCATTGTCAACGTCACAATTTTTGCGTGACAGTCCAGAATAGCATGACATGGAGACAGCCAATTCATACCCAGTATTACATCAAAATTAACCATATCGAGTAATAAGATATCAACTCAAGTATCCAGTTCCCCAATAGCTACCACACACGACCGATACACACGGTCCACAGTAATAATATCGCCCACCGGTGTAGATACACAAACAGGTGAAACTAAGGACTCACAGGGCATGTTCAGATAATGAACAAAATACGATGATATATATGAATAAGTAGATCCAAGGTCAAATAATATAGAAGCCTCCCTGTGGCACACTGAGATAATACCCATGATCACTGCATCTGAAGCATCAGCATCTGGCCTGGCAGAAAAAGCATAGAATCGGGCCTGACCGCCACCTGACCGGCCTCCCCTTGTTGGGCGACCCCTAGCTGCCTGACCCCTACCCCAAGCTGGTTGGGCGGGTGGTGGAACTGCTGGTGCTGGTGCTATCAGTCGAGGACTCTGTTGTGGAGCCCCACTTAACAGCCTAGGACAATCTCTTTTGAAATGACCCAATTCTCCGCACTCGAAACAACCCCTCATTTGACGGAACTATTGTTCCTGATAACCCGGGTAATTACTTGTAGAAGCCTGAGCGGACGAGGCATAATGAGAACTCTGCGCTGGTAGTGAACTAAATGAAGACTGGCCTGAGTGAGCACTGTAAGAACTGTGGCTAGCTGATGCACCACGATGAGCTGGACGAGTCGCCTGAGAGTGTATGAAAGAATGGCCCCTACCGTAGTAAAACTGACCACCTGAAGGAACACCGCTAAAATCACCTGAACCACGAGGCCTCTTAGCCTCTCTCTCAACCCGTTCCTTACTGCGAACCATCTCAATCTTACAAGCAATGTCGACCACCTCATTGAAAGTAGCACCAGACACTCTCTCTCTAGTCATGAGTAATCACAGCTAAAAAGTGAAGCCATCTATGAACCTCCCGATCCTCTCCCTGTCTGTGAGAATTAACCAGATAGCATGGCAGGCCAACTCTGAAAATCTCATCTCATACTGCGTCACTGACATATCACCCTGATGAAGTTGCTCGAACTGCCTGTGCAGTTCCTCTCTACGGGACTAAGGCACGAACTTCTCCAGGAATAGACCGGAGAACTACTACCAGGTAAGGGGTGCTGCGCCGACCGGCCTACACCTCTCGTAAGTTTCCCACCATCTGAAGGCAGCCCCAGAAAACTAAAAAGTAGTGAACGAGACCCCACTGGTCTCTAAAATACCTGTTGTCCGAAGCATATGTTGACACTTATCCAGAAAAGCCTCAGCATCCTCTGACTCAGTACCACTGAATGGTGGAGGACTAAGCCTCTCAAATCTCTCAAGTATTCTCTGCTCATCGTCTGCCATAACAAGAACTACCGGGGCCTGAGCAGCTACAACCGGCTAGGCTGGTAGTGCCCCTGGTATATGAAGTCCCTGCACTACCTAGTCTGGAGTACGAGCAACAAGGGTATGCGTACCTCCTCCGGCCTGAGAAGTGGAAGGTGCGTCCTGAGCCGAAACCACCTGAGCAAGACCAGTGCAAACTGTCAATATCTGGGCCAAAGTCTCCTGAAGGCCTGAAATCTCAATGGGCACAGCTGGTGCCTGAGCTGGTCCTGTAGGCTTAGCTATATCTGGAATCTGCTCCTGAGCTGGAGCAACTGGTGGTACTACAGGTGCTGGTCCAACTGTGGTACGAGTTACACCTCGACCTCTACCTCGGCCCCGGCCTCTACCACGGCCCCGACCTCTCGCGGCCCTAACTGGTGGCACTGGTGGCTGACCGTCCGATCCGGTAGTATGTGTTCTCACCATCTGTGGGAGAATAGAATAATAGAAATTTAGTTTTCGGAATCAACAATTTCGTACGATAGAATACAAGAAAGTGAAATTTTCCTAATGGTTCTGCAGCCTCTCGAAGATAAGTACAGATGTCTTCGTACCGATTCGCAAGACTCTACTAAACCTGCTCATGACTCTTGAGACCTATGCAACCTAGGCTCTGATACCAACTTGTCACGACCCGAAATCTGATATGTCGTGATGACGCCTATTTCAATACTAGGTAAGCCGATAACATCAATAACCCCCGATTTCCTTTAAGTTTGAAAAATATAATATTTAAATACAATACAAAATTCCACAAATATTGATATGAACACTTCTCAAAAACTGGTGTCACTGAGTACATGAGCATCTAATATGATTACAAGTCTGAAAAATACGGTCTATGATAATCTGAGACCAAGTACAGTAAACAATAAGATAGGGAAGGATAGACAAGGTCTACGAAATAAGGCAACTACCTCAGAATCTCTGGAAAATCAACTGCGCGAACGATTCAACACCCGCTATGTCCGGAAATATCTGGATCTGCACACGAAGTGCAGGGTATAGTATGAGTACAACCAACTCAGTAAGTGACAATAATAAATAAGGAACTGAAGATAGTGACGAGCTACACAGTTATAGTTTATTTTCAGTAATTCCAGGAAAGAATAGACATGTTTTCAAATCCAGTATTTTAAGTCAAATCAATTCTATACAGTTCAAGTTCATATATTTCGAATATAACATCTTTTAGAAAATTTCACAATAATGACAAATAGCAACTAAGTGCAACAACAAATGAAAAGTAAGTATAGCCTCTCAGGACAATACTCACTCACTAGGCTCTCAGCCCTCAGCACTCACACTCAAAGGGTACCCGCGCTCACTGGGGGTGTACAGACTCCGGAGGGGCTCCTACAGCCCTAGCGCTATAATCCGCACGGACAACTCATGTGCTGTAATATCCATACCTCACCGACAGGCCCTCGGCCTTACTCAGTCATTAACCTCTCTAGTCTTTCGGCTCTCGGAAATCATAAAGATCAGTCCAAACAAAGATAACATAGTGTATCAACAAAATCAAGAAAGACTGAGGTATGATAAAAATCATGACTGAGCACAAGACAACAATTAGCAAATAATTCAACAAGTACGTGACCTCTGCGGGTCCCAACAGTACTATCACATAGCCTCAGCATGATTTCTAATATGATTTATAGTCAAATTTCTTAAACACATAGAGAGCATATAGCTAACAACAAGTTATTCAACTTTACAGTTTTACGGACAGACCAAGTCATAATCCCCTCGGTGCATGCCCACACGCCCATCACCTAGCATGTGCGTCACCTCCAAAATAATCACATGACACAAAATTCAGGGTTTCATACCCTCAGGACCAGATTTATAACTGTTACTTACCTCAAACCGTGAAATTCTTATTCCGCTAAGCCTTTGCCTCATGAATTGGCCTTCAAACGCCTCGAATCTAGTCACAAATAATTCGATTCAATCAATAAAATTTATTGGAATTAATTTCATAAGAAAATGCAAGTTTTTCATAAAAACCCGAAATTTAACTTAAAATTCGCTAGTGGGGCCCACATATCGGAACCCGACAAAAGTTATAAAATCCGAAAGCTCATTTAACCACGAGTCTAACGATACTAATTTTTCCAAAATCCGACATCAACTCGACCTCCAAATCATCAAATCTTATTTCCAAATCCGTAAGTTCCAACCCCCGATTTACACCTCAAAAATATGTAATCTAGTCGGAATGTTCGATGATAATTCAATATTATGGAGTAGAAATGATCACAAGGGACTTACCTCAAGTTTCTCTTGAATTCTCTCTCAAAATCGCCCCAAAAAATCGTGCTTGAAGGTCCAAAAATTGTAAAACTCGGAACCCCTTCGAAATGTATATTGTCTAGGGGTTCCACACCTGCGACTCACTTAGCCGCTTCTGGGGTCTCGCAGGTGCGAGAATTCAACTGCTTTTGCGGTTTCACCAAGCCTCCAATGGAGCCACTTCTGCGAGCTAGGAGCCGCTTCTGCGGGCTCGCATTGAGAGGCTAGCTCCGCTTCTGCGGAAATACCAGAAGTAAAATTTTCAGGAGTGGTTTTAAGTCCGAATTTGATCCGTTAACCATCCAAAACTCACCCGAAGTCCCCGGGACCTCAACCAAATATACCAATAAGTCCTAAAATATTATACGAACTTAGTCGAGTCTTTAAATCACATCCAACAATACTAAAAACACGAATCCCACATATATTCAAGCCTAATGTACTTTGAAACTTCCAATTTCTACAAACAACGCCGAAACATATCAAATCACGTCCGATTGATCTCAAATTTTGCACACAAGTCATAAATGACATAACAGACCTATTAAAATTTTCAGAATCAGATTTCGACTCTGATATCAAAAAGTCAATCCCCCGGTCAAACTTCCCAAAAATTCAACTTTAGCCATTTCTAGCCTAATTCCTCTACCGACCTCCAAATAATTTTTGCGGACACACTCCTAAGTTCAAAATTACCATAAGGAGCTATTAAAATCATCAAAATTTCAAATCTGAGGTCGTTTACACATAAGTCCACATCCGGTCAACTTTTCTAACTTAAATTTTTAATTATGAGACTAAGTGTCTCGTTTCACTCCGAATTCCTTCCGGACCTAAACCAACTAATCCGGTAAGTTATAGAACAACTATAAAACATAAATTGAGCAGTAAATGAAGGAACGAGTTTATAATACTCAAAATGACTGGCCGGATTGTTACATATATTGAGTAGTTGCATATTTTCTTTTCTCGTCTTTGTACGTAGATATTTAGAGCCAATGTACATACGAATGTTAGTAAATTTTATCTCTATTATATATTGAGTAGTTGCCTATTTTTTTCTCGTCTTGTATATATATGTTTAGAGAATGAATATCTGAGTTTTGAGCTCTTCGTAGAAAGACTTTAGTCTTAGAAATAAATATGGTAAGTCTCTTTAGCCAAATCACATAGACTTTAATTTAATGGTGATATATCATGTTGCAGTAATGATAAATAGTTTAAAATTTAAGAAAATACATAAAGATCTCATTCAACTTGTCTTAGAAAATTATTTATACACCTAAACTTTACGGCTGTCCTAATACCCTACTATTGTTAATACAATTGGATTTATTTACTCCCTTCTAAGCTCTGGCCCAACTATATTAATTTGAGTGGGAAACATGCGCTTTATTAGTAAGTCATGTAATTAACATGGACGGCACCCAACAAACTGTCTTTCCTCTATCTAATCTTCATAGCACGTTATATATTTCCGTGCCATCTTCCTATCTTTTCTCCTCAATTCAAGAATTCCAAATACCAATTCATTTCCCACTGAAAATTCAGAAAAAAATGTTACATAAAATCAAGAAAAAAACAGTGTTCAATTCAATAGAAATATTGGGTGTGATGGAATATACAGATCACTTAGACCTCATCTGTTTCTTCCAAAAAACCAAAATCTTTCTATGGTCTCTTTTGTCTTTAGAAATATTTCATATTTTCCTGAAAAACCAGCTCTTTTTTATGTTGATTCTAGTCAAACTTTGACTTTTTCTCAATTCAAAATGTCTAGTAAATAAAAATAACAGTCTCTAAACGAGCCTTATTTACCCCATCAGTTAAAAAATTCTAAATTGAAGAACCCTAATGCCCAACCATTGAAAATTCTTCTTGCCTCACCAAAATTGATTTGCCTAAACAAAATCGAAGTGACCGGTTGCAAAATCCTTCGATTTCATTGTTATTTAGAGTTCCTGACGAGTTGGAGGAAGACCCGTTCGAAGCCGAAGTTCTTTGAAGAATCAAGCTCAAACATTGAATTTGAATTATCTGTGAACCATTATTACGTTTGGAGGAGAAAGATTAATCTTTGCTTTCAAAGATCAAAACTTCAAAGAGCAATTTGATGCAATTTCGACAGAATTTAGATGAAGAAGAAATTAGGGTTCTTCAATCGGGTTTGGTAAAATAATGGGGAAGAATGGATTTTACCGTTGGTTGGGGGTTATATTGAAGTTAAAAATTTATTTTTTTCTTTTTTTTTTTTGGTGTGTTTTTAACGATTAAAAGAGAGCAAAGACGCGCTCAATTGCATTGTGTGAGACGCTCGGCTGGCCAGGGCTTAGGAAGGAGTAAATAAATATAATTATTTTAATAATAGTGGGGTGTTAGGACACCCGTAAAGTTTAGGTGTGTAAATAATTTTTCAGGACAAGTTGAATGTGGTCTTTATGCATTTTCTCTTAAAATAATTATTAAGTTAAGAAATCAAAACAAGGGAGGCAAACTTTGTATTATGAATCGCATGGAAGATTAGTGTTACAAGCCAAATTTGGAGGGAGGTATGTGAAATTATACTTATATAAAACGTAAGTAGTTTTTTTAATAGATTATTAATTCTAAAATGTCCAAATATTAGAAAATTAATTGTGACCTATCATGTAAAAAAAAATTATTGCATGTGCACGTACGACATTGTCGGAATTCATACTAGAAATTGAGAAGGCCTTGGTTTTAGGATTCTCTCACTGTAGCTAGCCAAGTCTAAATTCTAAACTGAATTGGTTAATTCTAATTTTTAAACAAGAAACTCAATTTAAAAAATTACATTTGTGTAAGATTCCAGTATCCAAAATTTAACTGGAAGACGACAGTCAAACTTGAATTGGAAAGACTGTTGATTGGTATTAGAATTCTTTCACACACAGTTGTAGTCAAATCATTGTGTGATAAAGTTCCATTAGAATTCTATCTCACTTTAGCTTTGTTGTATTTCATGTCTTAGTTTACTATATATTTTAGACTAATTTTGTATACTTAATTACTTACTAAGAGAAAACTGATAATATGTAGTAATTTTTATAGGCGAGAACAATTTTCTTAACTTTCTTATTTTCATATGTGATGTTCGATGAATATGAATTTGAGTTCAAATTCAAATATATATGTTCCTATTAATATGTTTGTACTCATACCTAAATAAATGATCACGGTTACCTTGTTACATAAAGAAGAAACTATGCATGTGATATAGATACGACTTCTAAATTAGCAGGTGCATTCTGCGTAACAAAAAAAAAAGCAAAAACATTCATCTACGGTGAAAAAAAAGTAAAAATTTATCTACCTATTTGAATAATAATTTAAAAGAAGAATACAATTATTACAAACCCTAATTCTCATCATAAATTCTCTAATATGTCAAGATATACAAACATAAAGCACATAGAAGAAATTTACCAAATGAGCAAGAACTCAATTGTTGTATCTCAAAGCAACATAACCACTGCAATCACAAGTAAAATATATTGAACAATTGATGATAATTCTCAACGTTTAAATAAAAAAATTATGCACTTATCTTACAAATAATTCCTTAATAACTCGTTTATGCCTAATAAACAAATAATTTCCCTTATATAAAGGACATAGAGTAGTAAGGCGTAACTGAATTAGAATCCATTACAAATAAGGTACGCTTCCTTTATGTAGTGGCGGTGATTTTCTAAAATCTTGGTTGATTTTAGAGTTCTATTATAAGCAAAATTCTAAATTTTAAAATTTTACCCACTATGGTATTGGGTTTTCCCAAAAAGAATTAAAATTTCAAGGGTATAAAAGTCGATCAACATTTTAAGGATATTTTTGTCGTTCAACATTTAGCGTTTCAATATATTCTTTTAGGTAAATAGCATACAAATAATACATCTAAATAAAGTTAGTTTGACCACGAGATTAAATGATATCACGAAAAGAGGAAATAATTTTAGTTTTTAAATATTTTCTGTAGATCGACTTCGAATCATTTGTAACAAATAATTACATAATTTGTATATCTTCGAAATGAGAATCGAAAGTGAAACAAAATTATTTCACAGGTAATTATGCCCTTTTTTTTTTAAAAAGAGAACAAAAGAAAATACATAACTCAATTTATATTCAAAATTGAGCAAGCTACTCGCATAAAACAGTTGCAAAATGAGAGATAAAAATTACAGTAACGGTTTTCTAATCACTGTTTGCAAGAACGACGTTGTGACGAACGGAATATTAATCTACTGAGCTTTGACTTAGTTATTCTGGTTCTGGGATGAATTTCATCATTATCCACTTCTACTGCAAGAAGGTTTTGATTCCCAGATAACTGGCCATGCATATTCAAGCCATTTTCAAGTTGTATGGCTTTTTCCAATGTTCCAATTATTTTTCCAAAGCAAATATATCTTCCACAGGCTCCATAGTCCATATCTTCATAGACATAAATATGTGCTTCTGCAACTTTACTAACATCTTCAGTTGCTAAAAGTCCTTGCCGTAGCATGAAATGACCACCTATAATTAACATACATTTCTTCGATTTAGTAAACGAATCAATCAATCAACTACCTCCTCTATCTATAATTAACATACATTTCTTCGAGTTAGTAAACCAATCAATCAATCAACTACGTCCTCTATCTATAATTGATATGTTACCTTTGAGATATGGAATAGAAGTTTCAAGGTGAGCATTTGGGAAAGATGGTGCCATGAGAAGTCCAGGACATAAAGAAACAAGTTTCACCTTCATCTCCCTTGCTTTATTCCAAGCAGCTTTCTCTGCCCTGGTCTTGGCCAATGCTAGCCAAAGCTGCTATTCAATGAAAAAAAATTTAATAGTCAAGAAGATTAAAAAAGAGCTTTTCTTATCTTAGCATAAGCGAATACACTACTGGTTCAGAATGAGCATGATCTTAGTAAATGTATATGTCTTAATTTTATTTGTATTCCCTCGGATTTTTAGACCAAAATGAAGAATGAAGGTTAACAAATAGTCAAAAGTACCTTGTTTTCTCTGCAGAATGCTTCATCACTCCAAGAACTCTCATCTATAAGGTTTGGCAGGTCATTGCCTTTCCAGATGCATGCAAGTAGAGAGGAGGTGAAAATGCATCTTTTTATACATGCTGCCCTGCCACAGGCTTCTATCACATTCTTTGCTGCTTCTGTTTCAAGAAATGCCATCCGTTCCTGAGACATGTTGGCTTGTCAGCATAGAACAACAACAACAACATATATTATCCCACACTGTGGGGTCTGGGGAGGGTGGTGTGTACGCAAACCTTACCCCTACCTTGTGAGGATAGAGAGGCTGTTTCCAATAGACCCTACGTTTTGGATTTACATATTTGAATTTTTGTTTTGTAGAAGTTAAAAAAACATTACACAGGCAGAGCTGCACCAGAAGGAATTTAAAGAACTTTCTCTCTTTTTCTTTAATACATTTTTCAGTAATCTGTTGTGTATAAGGAGGTTCAAGAAAATTTGTTGCCTCAATTATTCAATGGACGGATCCAGAATTTAATTTGATTGTTTAAACCTTTAAATTCTCACTATTGAATCCCTAGCACTTTTGAAATATGAGTTCAGACTTCAAAGTTCAATATTTATTGAAACCTTAGTTCACATATATTTACACTCTGTGTGGAAAATACTCGATTTAGTTAAACCGAGTAAACCAGGCCCCATCCGCCTCATCCTAACCAGGGGACAAGACTAAAAAAGATAAATATTTCAGAGTTGAGAAAGATCAAATACTAGATGTGGACAAATGTACTGATGCTACCAAGTTTTCCCTTTTTCTTTTCATTGAGTACCAAGTACCAAGTGTAGTGACTATATATAATATGCAATGCAAAATAGAAAAATATGACCAACCGTGTATCCAGAGATCCCATGTGGATCAATAAAAGATGATGTGTGGAATATAGCATGGCAACCTCTAAAAGCACTACAGAGGCTCTCTAAATCACCCATTTTTGCCACCACAACACTTTCCAATTGCTCCATTTCTTCTCTCATCAGCTCCTTCATGTCCTCAAGATTAGCTGCTCAAAAGGAAATAACTTGCAAATATTAGCAACAAAAACCAAAGATAAAGAAGGGACTGCACAAGTACACAACTAATTAAGGAAAAGGGATTGCTAGTACCTTGATTTTGAATGGTAACTCGAACAAGGTAACCACATACCAAAAGCTTCTTGATCAAGTGAGAACCAAAGTAGGAGTTTCCACTGGTGACACAAACGATTTTTCTGTCTCTTGCATTCAGACTGCAGCTAAAACTATTAGCAAAGCACATTCCATAATCATTCCTCTGCTTTGGTAGCTCTATTGGTAAGGACATTGCCACCTCCATATCTCTCTCTGCAGCTCAGAATCTGAAGTTTTCTTGTGATCAGAGCCTTAAGCTACCTGCCACTTAAGTTGATATAGTGAGTGTGTGTGGCTTTCTTGAACTTCTAAAAGATACTACTCCACTATATAGTTATTAGTTACTAGCTAAAATACTAAAAATAGTTAAGATGGCAAGAAAGATGAGGTGATGTGATTGTATGGAAGTTTTCACTGTCAACTAGAAAGTTAGGTTGTGTTTGTGGATATAAGTGCCCCCAATTTCTGCAGTTTAGGAGGTCTGATTAGCAGTATATATAGGGTGATTTTCAAAGATTAAGCCAACCCCTTAAACTAGATATTAGACCTTAGGAATAATTTAGATTAGGATAAGAGATGTATATTTAAGTACAATTAAGGAGGTAGGTTGAAGCCAATCAGGTTCCCCATCTACACCTAACCAACATATTAGTCGTTCATTAAAATATGAAGTCTTGGATACATCTGTGTAATTCAAGGGAAATTCACTTCACTCAAGCAAATCATGAGTTCACACTAGGATCATAGTATTTTTTAATGAAAATTTGTGATCAATCACAACTTTTCAAATAATTTTACCAATTTATAAGGCATAAGGGTTGCTTACGTGGAGACTGCAAAATCGTCCAAAAGAAAAGTCATCCAATTGATTCAAGTGCGACACTCATTTAATGCTAACCGGTAGGGTTTGTGGCTATTGAATCTTACACATCCTAGCTTCTTCTAAATCACAATTTATTGAAACTATGTACGTAGCACTACTTTTCATTAGATTGCAATTCGAAAACATTAAACTTTTTTTTTTTAACAACTTCAATGAACTAAACTTTGACCTTACATTGCACGTTCTTTTATGAAAAATTGAAGAAGGGAATTTGCAGAATTTTCTATATCTTCTTTCATTCACTTCACTGTACAGATATTTATACAGATATTTATTGTAAAAAGAAATTGCAAAATAAAATTACTCTATACAGTTGTCTAATTTCTATTGCCTATGTCTATAACAGTGTAATTAAATTATTCTGTACACTTGTCTAAATTTCATTGCTTGTAAATACAGCTGTGTAATCAAAAATATTCTCTACTTTGCTCAGCATGTACTCTTCTCGTGTAGGATCCAACAACTCAGATAAGAAGTTCTTGAATGCTGAGATTCCTCCACGTGTCAAGTCCATTAGTCAATAATATAGACAACATAGTCTAATTCCAAACAAACCTAAGTCTCTTGTCTGAAGCCCTTATTCTTCTTCTTCTTCTTCTCCTTTATTTCTTCATAGGTGACTCCGCCGATTCCATTTCTCTCTGATGAGAAGCTTACTCAACATCCCCTCAAATTGGGCTGTCACGATCCAAAATCCGCGTGACCGGCACCCGACACACTACCCGACCCGAGTGAACCAAACCATGTGATGCACCTAAATCATATGCATGAAAACCAATTTAAATGCAGAAACTCTTTGAAAATCATATACATTTTCAAGTTAAATGATAAAATATTTTCCAATTCAAAATCACACATGATGTCTTTCATGACAATAACAATGAGACTAAGTAAAATAAATATAATTTCATGTATGTCGTGTACAACCCGTTATTACAACCTTTCACAACTATCTATGGAGCCTCTATACCAAAGAATAGAACCAACGGTTGAAGTAGTTCCAACAAAATAAAATAAGGAAGAACATGATAGCTACCACGAAATAAAAGTGGTGCTTCATAATACCTCGGAAAGAGAGTCATCCTGGCCTGACCACATACCACGTATCATACATCATCCTGAAACATGTAAAGTAAGCAGGGCCCTGGAGGGGGAAGGGGGGAGGCTAAGGGTTGAGTACACCACAGCGGTAATCAATAAGTGTCATAGACTCTCTCTAACTCAAGTTCTTGGGACAAATTTTATAAAAATAATGCACCAATATTTGATATAAAATGCTAAGAAATTCTATCAATTCATGACCCTTGTTATTTTAAATAATAACAAAGTAAAATATAACCCACAATATAAACTTTTAAAATATTTACATCAATCCAAGATTTTGGATAAAATCGTATAAAATCATTCCATTTGCTTTAAGTCATCGAAATCACTTTCGGCAGGCCTAAACATAAGAAAATCATCCTTACCTTTCACTGAGAGTACTATACCATCACCGACACAAGAAGGTCAACTAGGTTATGTACCTAGCGGTAAATATCATATACCATATTTGCTCAGGTTGTCTCATCATAGTGCCGTACGAATCGACTCAGCCATGCTAATAATAGTACAAAATGGTTCTCTTTCGAGGGAAAGCACTCTACCGTAGTCTATACCACAAAGTGGCCATTTACGCCTACACCGACACGTGTAGTTTCATGACAACGAACACGATATATCGAAGTCAATCTCGGTGAACACAAGTAACTCCCAAAATATTTGATACTTCAAAATAGATTCATAGCATAGTAGTCTCAAATGATCTATTTTTATCAAATTATAGCATTTATAGAAAATCTAAATTCTTTGAACAAAATTTAAATAAATAACCTTTTACATGCTAAAGCCTTTAGAAATTTAACATCAATCTTTAAAAGATACCACAAGTGCTATTCTGTTCGTCAATTTTCAAAAGAAATACTTTTCATGAAAACTTATCTTTAGCACTCAAATATGTATACTCTTGTCAATACATAAGTTTTGATGAAAACTTATAACATTTACCTTGAGTGTTACATTGCCAACAAGATTTAAAATAAAATTTTATAAAACGGCATGACACTACATATGCAACATAATACTCTAGTACATGGAGACATCCGTATTTGTTTGTCCCCACATGCACGAAAGCACATTTGCAAACAACTTAAATATTAACTCGAAACATGATTTTAGAGAAAGTCCCTCAAGAAGAGTAAGTTTTAATCAACTTACCTCGCTTTCACTTTATTAACATTCACAAGCTTTCAATCCTCCTCCATCATTCCAATATTGATTAAAATTCTCGACATCATCAACAAGTCAATATCTACAATTAGATATCCTAATTATATCAGAATATGACCTAACATATTGATCAACATCCATATATGGCTCACAAGTTGTCTACAAGCCTCCAACAACTCAAATCGCCAAATAGTTTTACATGCTAGACCATTCAACTTTATTCTTATATTTTAATACCCATTCAGAGTCATTAATGATACTACATCAATTGTCCATTACCACCAAGTTACTATTCATCGTCTTCCATAATCAACACTTGCAAAATATATAATTTGAGTGATTAATTAGTTGATCACTTCCATCTTTTGCTAACAAATAATTCCATAGGTTCATTGTATTCATAAATTTCATCGTCAAGATTACCATTCATCTTCTCTCTTATTTTCTCAAAAGTATTATTCATGCCATGAACTAGAGTTTTATAATCCAATCTTTCAACCATTAAAACTTATAACAAATGCTACAAATACTTCTAAATACTCATAATAAACGAGTTTGAAGTATTGGAATTACCTCTAGTAGATCAATCTTGAAAAATCACAACTTTGGTGATTTTTGTGTTCTTGAGGATTTGATGAAGAAATCTAGTATTTGGATGTAAGAGTGATGTTAGAACTCATGTATATTGAGTAATAATCAACCAAAAATATCATTAACAACTTACCTTGGTTGATTGGACTTGATTTGAGCTCAAAATCGCCTCTTCACCTCAAGAACCCTAACCCCCAAATACTCAAAATACTCTCCTCCCCCGACCTTGTATTTATAGGCCCAGATTTTTGGATTTCGCATCCAATCCCCACTTCACTCCTCTTTGAAGCTCAGTTGCGGACCTAGACGCTATGGCAGCACTCATTGCCAGCCTCTCTTTCAGACGCGGCCTCAGATGCTTCGCATCCGAAGGCTCCTCCGTCAACCTTTGGTAATTTGGTCATAACGTCTTGTAGGAATGTCCAAATGACAAACGTCTTGAAGCGTTAGAAACTAGACTCGATAATTAGCGCACATCAACTTTCTTAATAGCGCTTAAGTACTTTAAAATTTTCTGGGGTGCAACATTCTCCCCCACTTAAGGACATTCGTCCTCGAATGTTTTACAAATCACTTCTAAGAATAGAGTTACCATCCTTTTACCTTTAACCATTATGCATAGTCAATTATGACTACATGGGTCTTATATTTCCTTTCTAAAATCTCAACTTACTTATGGCCCTCAAAATTTAGCTATCTTTACAAATTCTTAAAAATTTCGGCAGAGCTTCCCCTATAACTAGGACTATCCAAAAACTTTAACCTGTCCAGAATAAGCCCCCACACGGGCACCAATAACAATATCGCTCAACAACCAACAATACACAATATAATGTACCATCTTGACCTCACTCGGCCGTATATATACCATAAGTGCATCAAATGTATATCTTTAAAATTTTTAACTTGTAACATATATGAATACCATTCAATATCAATAATTGCTACTATACATAGCTCCCATATCACTATTATACATGCATGCATTTTCTTTTGTCATGTGTACGTCAAGTTGTACTTGAAAAGTATCTTCAAGTAAACTAAAATTTCTCTATGATTGGAACTTTTACAAATTTCATAATGTAGAATGGCACATATCCATGCTGCCTAAATTCTCAGCTTCCTTTAAGCTATAGCTCATGCTTGGTATGAGCAAAATTATATTTCCCACTTGGTACATGTAAACTTATCCATTCCGACTCATAGTCTCGAAATTTTCTTATAACCAATACTTTCAAATTAGTCTGTTGCCCATTTTTGAGTCTTGTTTCCAGGAAAAGTTTTCTCACTTGAGACTTTTAATATTCACTAATCATCAAAACTATTTTGGAATGTTCTTTTATTCCTTCCAAAGATTAATAAGATATTTATCTCAGATTTATCCATCATATGATAATTTCATACCCCCACTTTTGCTCATACCTTTAGAGCTCATGTTAGATCCATAACTTGATAACTATTATTACCAACAAGTTTTCTCTAAAAATAATTCAACTCACTTCGTTTGAGTTCATGACACTAGTTTGCCACTTACTCGCGGACATCCGTATTCTAGTTTTATTTCTTAACTTTTACCAATTTCTTGACACCATTGAGTATCTTGTGATATTTTTCTACCAAAGAATTGGGATTGCATTTATTTTCATGCGCACCATAGACATGCTACCGTAGTCCGTGAACTTTCAATAGTCAAGAGTCACCATTACCACGATGGTACTTGTACTCTTTTAATATTAGTGCTCTTCTTTGAACCCGTACTTTTTACTCACATACTTTATTTTTGTATAGAAGTCTCTTCTCATTTAAGAATAAGCATTGCATTACCCCTTTCTATTTTATTTCGTGCAAAGTGTGCACATATTAAAATGACTCTCTTATTTCATACAATTCCATGTATAATTCAAAGTACTCCCTCGTTCTCCACAATACTTGAATTTAATTCAAATAGCACATGTCCTCAAGTTGTAGGAATACATTCAAGTTGCGTATTAAATCCTTGACTATCAGACATAACTTTCAACATCCCTAATGCAGAACATCGTAACTATTGCTCGTAATAAGTTTGTAATTATCGTACAAGCACTTCATAAAAATTGTACTCTTTTGATCATAAAGGTTACTGATAATACTTCATTCATCTTGTTTTTAGTAATTATAACCTTTCATTTTTTTTCCTTATAAACCATCACTTTAAATGTGACATCTGCTTACTCATACGCTCCCCCACTTAAGAGCAAATGAAATTTGAAACTCTTACCTACCACTCAAAGAGTTAACTAAAATTTTGGATAAATTTTCTCGGACCATTTACATGCTCACCTGCTTTTACATCCTTTATTTTGTCAAAAGCTTTCAGGCGGGCTCCCCCAATTATAAATTTCTATTTTACCGCTTCAATCTTTCATTGTACATTGTCTTTTGTTTCATCATTATACTGATATGCTCATTATTCTGACAATATGATATATTGGTTATACTCGTAGGAACTTTCTTTGTTCATTTTCGTATCCAAGTATCACGTCGCTACTAGCTGCAACATATATTGCTAAGGTCCATTATTTTCCGCCCTTGCGACATCTTTATAGCTAGCACTTCGCTCTTTCATGTTCACTCTACCGTTGAAATCTTTTCTAATATTTCATCCTTCAATCCATGCTCTAATACAATTCTAGCAAGTACGACTACCTTGCGCCTCTCATCTCATGCTTAAATATGTTGAACAAGTGTGACTCCCTTAGGCTAAATCCACGTATCATTATATAACATTTCACAACATATACCATTTTCACAATGCTACATGTAAGAATTACACATCCTATATTAATGCCATCATCATGTTCTCAAGCTGTATATATATATATATATATATATATATATATATATATATATATATATATATATATTATAGGGTGGCATGTGGGCCGGTTAGGACCGGGACCGGCCCAGGACCGCAAGCCCAAATGGGAGGTGGGCCTAAACGGTCCTAACCGGATAGGACCGTGACCGTGGGGAGGTGGGCTGGGTAGTGGGCCGGTCCCATAGGCGAGGCCCGCGAGACCGGGACCGTTTGGGATCGGGACCGAGACCGGGACCGGCTGAGAAGTGAGCCGGTTCAAGCGGTCCTAAACAGGCCTATCCGGGCCCAACAGATAATTTTTTTTAAAACAAAATTTGACCGTTTGGTCATTTAAAAACTAGCCGTTTGGTCTGCCAAAATAGCCGTTGGCTATTTGCAAAATAGCCATTTAACCCCCCAAACTTTGTTTTAACCCCAAACTTTTTATAATTATACTTTTTTCCTATTTTCAACTATAAATACCCCCTCATTCTTTCATTTTTCTCACAAAATCATCAATCTCTCTCAATCTCTCTCTAATATTCTTCTATAATTGCTTACTTAATTGTTACAATTTGTGCAAAATTGTGAAGTTGGTGAATGGAAGTCTTCAACGATAATTAATTTTCAACAAGTTGTTCGTCAATTCGGTAAACTTGTTCCAAATCTTAAGTTTTAATATTATAGTTTTGTTTGTTTTATTTACTTTGCTTGATTAATTAAGATGGCTTATTCCTTAACAACAATGTTTAGTAAAAATAAGGAAAAATCCAAGAGTGGTGAATCTAGTGGCCAATATGTTCCTCCTCCACTTCCCCCGGCTCCCCAACCCAAACCTGTTACCCGTCCTACACCTCCTATTCTTGATAGCAATAATAGTTTATTACAATTTACCGAGAGTCAAGTTTTCCATAATATTGCACCCGGTGAACAATTAAACCATGAATATATGAATGCTCTTTATGGTAATCCAACTATTGATGAAAATGATGATGAAGAAATATATTTTGATGAAACGCAACTGGATGACGATACACCCACTAGTCCTGCTCCTGAAGTTAACCCAACTAATAATAATCCAATGATGCCCCGTCTGACCCTCTTGTTAATGCCCATACTTTTTCTAGACAACCTTCTAAACGGGCAGAAACATATGTTATTTGGCCAATTCAAAGAGTTATGTCTCAAGCTGAATCAATTTCGCACGATAGAATACAAGAAAGTGAAATTTTTCTAAGAGTTCTGCAGCCTCTCGAAGATAAGTACAGACGTCTCCGTACCGATCCGCAAGACTCTACTAAACCCGCTCATGACTCGTGAGACCTATGTAACCTAGGCTCTGATACCAATCTGCCACGACCCAAAACTAACCCCTGTCGTGATGGCGCCTATCGTGGAACTAGGCAAGCCGACTCATTTTCAAAACAAACCGATATTTTTATTTTAAAGATAATTTCAATGTTATTTAACATAAAACCTCCATTTAAAGAGTTCAAATAAAAGAAAAATAGAAGTGCGGAAAAGAAAAGCCCGACATCGGGGTGCCACTAGTCATGAGCATATACTACAATCTGTCTAACAATATCAAGGCTAACTCAGCCTGAAAAATAGCTAAATACAACTAGAGGAAGATAAGAGGGAGAAGAGCAGGGGCTGCGATCGCCAAACAACTACCTTGCTATCTCCAAGAAAATTTGCAACCAGAACACTCAATAACCGCTACCGTGTCCAGCTACACCTGAATCTACACACAAGGTGTAGGGAGTAATGTGAGTACGCCAACTCAGTAAGTAACAACAATAAATAAAGACTGAGCAGTAGTGACGAGCAATAAAGTATATAACATTCATATCAGGAAATCTTAGTAAAATACCACATGCTTTTTAAAAATCAGGATTTGAATCAAATTATCTAGTTTAAACCCAGTTCCAGTAAAAATCATTTAAAGACATTTTTCCAACAGTTTTTCAAACAAAGGCCCAATGTAAAGGTGAGCAAAAATGATGAAATCATAAACAGCCCCTCGGGCAAAACATCACTCATATACAGCCCCTCGGGCAAACCTCACAGTCACTCGTGCCACTCGGGCATACCTCACAATCACTCTTGCCACTCGGGCATACCACACAATCACTCATGCCTCCCAGTCACTCAGCATTCAGCACTCGGCACTCGCACTCAGTAGGTACCTGCGCTCACTAGGGGTGTGTACAGACTCCGGAGGGGCTCCATCAGCCCAAGCGCTATAATCTGCACGGACAACTCACGTGCCAAAATAATAAAGTATGCTGCAGGTGGGCAGCCCCGATCCACACTCATCCTCACAAATCAGGCCCTCGGCCTCACTCAATCATAAATATGCTGCAGGCAGGTAGCCCCGATCCACACTCATCCTCACAAATCAGGCGCTCGGCCTCACCGAGTCATAAACCTCTCAAGCCACTCGGGCATTTTAGTAAAACAGGGCATTCGGCCCAAAACATTTATATGCATCAAAATAGAGTCATAAAACAGAGTTATGCGGTAAACAAGTATAAACATGACTGAGTATAGATTTTCAATCGAAAACAATGAGAGGATGGTAAGAAACAGCCCCTAAGGGTCCAAACAGCGTTGGTGCAAGGCCCAAACATGGCATTCAGCCCAATTTACAAAAATTCTTTCTAAAACATATAAGTATCATATGCTTTCAACAAAGTATACAACTTTACAGTTGCTACGGGACAGACCAAGTCACAAATCCCCAACAGCGCACGCCCACACGCCCGTCACCTAGCATGTGCGTCACTAAAAATAGTAGAATGATACAAAATCCGGGGTTTCATACCCTCAGGACTAGATTTACAATCGTTACTTACCTCAAACCGGTCAAATCTCTAACCCGCAATGATCTTGCCTCTGGACTCGGCCTCCAATTGCTCCTAATCTATTCACAATCAGTACAATACCATCAATACGCGCTAATGGAATGAATTCCATAAGAAAAACTACAAAATTAGACCAAAACCCGAAATTGTCTCAAACCCGGCCCCCAAGCCCACGTCTCGAAATCCCACCAAATTTACAAAACTAGAAAGCTCATTCATTCACGAATCTAACCATACCAAATTCATCAAAATCCGACATCGTTTGGTCCTTCAAATCCTTAAATTACTTTCCAAAATTTTCAAGCCCTAACCCCTCATTTTCACTAATTACGATGATTAAAACAACGAGAAATCACAAGTATACAAGTATAGGGCTCAAGTAACTTACCTCAATGAAATCCCCTTGATTCCCTCTTCAAATCTCTCCCAAAAGCTCCAAAAACCGAGTTGAAATTGTGAAGAATGACCAAAATTCGCGAAGGGTTCTATTTATGGTTTCTTCCCAGGTTTTTTGCACTTGCGGCCATTTTCTCGCACCCGCGCGACCGCACCTGCGGTCCAAGAAGCCGCACCTGCGCAACTTACTTAATCACCTAGCTTTCGCACCTGCGGACACCTTCCTCGCACCTGCGGACTCGCATCTGCGGTCCCTGGTGCGCATCTGCGAAACCAGCCCAAACTCCTCATCTCCGCATCTGTGCTCAAGGCCTCGCACCTGCGGGCTCGCAGATGCGGCCAATTCTTCACACCTGAGTTCCCAGCCTTGGCCCAGCATCTCCCGCACCTACGCACTCTCCATGCGCACCAGCGGCCCTCGCACCTGCGACCCTTTCTTCCGCAGGTGCGGAAATAGCAGAAGCAGCAACTCCAGCTGCAAAGTCCAACTTCAACAAATCTGTTAACCACCCGGAATCACCCCGAGGCCCTCGGGACATCAACCAAAAATACCAACAAGTCATATATCAGCATAAAAACTTAGTCGAACCTTCGAATCACTCAAAACAACATCCAAACACCAAATTACCCTCGGATTCAAGCCTAAGAACTTCTAAAATTCCAAATTCGGCAACCGATGCTGAAACCAACCAAACCACGTCCGAATGACCTCAAGTTTTGCACATACACCACAAATGATACTACGAACCTACTCCAACTTCCAAAATTCCATTCCGACCCCGATATCAAATTTTTCACTGCCGACCGAAATCGCCAAATTTTTAATTTTTCCAATTCAAGCCTAATTCTACCACGGACCTCCAAATCACATTCCGGACGCATTCCTAAGTCCAAAATTAGCTAACGGAGCTAACAGAACCATCAGAATTCAAATCCGAGGTCCAATGCTAAAGAGTCAAATTTTGGTCAACTCTCCCAAATCTAAAGCTTCAACAATGAAATTCTTTCTTTCAATTCGATTCCGAAATACCTGCAACCCAAAACTGATGATTCACACAAGTCAAAGTACATCATACGGAGCTACTCATGCCCTCAAACAACCGAGTGAAGTGCAAATATTCAAAACGATCGGTCGGGTCGTTACATCCTCCCCACTTAAACACACATTAGTTCTCGAACGTGGCCAAAGTTGTTCCAAAAGCCATTAAATCACTGTGTACCTTTCACATGCACATACCTGCGGGTGATCCCACGTCACCCTATCCTATACAGGTCTGATAGAATAGCATAACTGAAATTTCTAAATTCAACCTAACTCACAAGCCTTCGAATCAAATTTCCAACATCCAAAATTTCCTATAAGATGAGAAGTTTGCATCTATATACCGTATATGTCTAAACAATCTGTACCAAAATCCGTAACCATAACTCAAATACTCAAATCCAAATACCGCATAGCTCAAATGCTCAAAGCAATGATTTCTAATCACAGTATCGACTCAAATCAACCCAGTGCCGGTAATAACCTCATATCAGACAAAACCTCATTTCAAAACCTTCGTACACCGCCGATGATGAAAGAAACATACCAAATTCATAACCATTCATTAGACCAACAGGTCATGGAGCTCTCGTTCCCTCTATAAGAGCTATAGCCAATTTCAAAGCCGACTTCCGATATTATCCTCCCAATTATATCACAATCAAATCCGATAGCATCCATTCTAGGCCCAATGACCTCGTCTCATCCCACACGACCACTCTAGTGACATGACATATCAATACAATCTAAAGCCACAACCCGTGCAATCCGTGCACCAGATAGCAACATTCTAAGTGTACCCAATCGTACCAAGGACCCAAACAGGAGAACCGTTCCGCAAGCTCGACGGGTACCGCCTCGACGCCATGCTAAGCACCCTTCACTAACCGCAGACCCATAACACATGAATCTTACACAAAGGATCATATTCACACATAACTCTACTGCAATATATGACTCTATCCAAATACTGGTCCATCTGAAACACCTCAAGACACTCTGCTAAAATCAATAACCATGCGCAATTCGACATCAAGTACCCAAAGCGCATTACCATAACCACGGAGAAGCAAACGATACCATGCCACACAAAACCCGAAAGAACATGACCAATATGCCATCAACCAAGAAATATCCAATACTATTCTCGCTCAAATTCCGCTATAAGGCCACAATAGAACCGCACCATATGTGCATGTAACCAACGAATCACAATAAATAACCTCCAAAAGTACACAATGACTGAATCATAACACATTCTATCATCTGGATAGCTCCGGCCACAACTTCGCAGTCCACAGCCATGAAACAATCTGCTCCTGAGAACTCCCAATCTCCAATTCCATAGAACACATGAATCATCATATTTGATTCCACCTCCACAGCCCGAATGTCTAACACCTCTCTCATACACAATCATCCCACGATAAATACATAAAAAAAAAATCTTCCGTGCCACTTGGCAAAAATTTAAATATCAACAGTCGATCAACCGGGAGAGTGCCGCAATACCAGCGAAGTACCTATTAATCAAAACACACTGCCCCTTCTGAACTGTACACTCCCATCAAGCCATACTAAATAGTAACATCATTTATCTAGACATCAAAAACCGTCCATGCTGCCTAAGAATTTATGTCCTTCCCTTCAAAACTGAATTGTGACCTTCTACATGTAAATCCTACTCCCGCACAACACCACATCTATTATGCCATCATGTGACAAGCATAAAAATTCTATTATCAACTCTGAGTCACTAGCAAATTACATACCTTATTAGTCAGAAACCTCTTTCTTGCTTCTTTCCAGGAGAAAATCATAACACACAGCACGTTCCGTACACCGGTAGAAAATATCTGGTTCAAACCATGGTAGAAAACATCATGAACACTTTGAAATCCATTTGCACATAACCAAGCTATCTGAACCGAATTCCACTAACTTCACCAAGCCACACAGGTTGCCAAATCCGGGAGCATTGGCACGAAACACCTGTAGATACTAGCCACGTCATAAGTACACAAATAACCAATCATACCCATTACTGTGCTACCCCAACCTACTTCCAAACTGTCCTATTTTCCCCAAGTCCTTTCCAAATTGCCTTCAAATTGCTATTTTATTTCCTTGTTAGAACACTACTATCCTTAACTAAAACTTGCCCCACGAACTCTAGCATAGAATCACGCCGCCCTAAGGTTTATAAGCCGCCGAATTCCCTTTTTATGTATTCCAAAGGTTCCACAACCAAAATGCTTACTCCGAAGAGACTTTATGTGAAGCTAAAACTGTTTCCTTCACCTACTTGATACTGAAATGCATAATTCACAATGATATAAGATGCAACGAGTCTCAACACCGTTCAATGCAACTCCCAGTTTTCTATCCATATTTATAAATCTTGAATCCATTGGAACCATTCTCGAATTAACCGACCAAATGGATCGAAACGACCTGTGCCCCATTAGCACACCAACACCCAAGGGAATAAAGAGTAACCCTCACTCCTACGCAACCGAGCAAATTCCTGCTCCATGTACACTACATTCTCTGCGAATAACCACTCAATTATTTTTATGGTCCTCCTATAACCATAGAGTGTAATACAACTTGTGTCCAGAAATTCCTTTACCCGAGTCATCCTCGATCTCGACCTCTGTAAGTCATAACCGATTCACCGGTATACCCCGAACCGAAAATAATACGACCCATAACCGTGCAATCAACTCGTCGATAGCAGACTCCCCCACTTAGCCTTAAGCTGCAATTATATAAGATTAGAACCCGTAAGGATTTCTCCTTCTCAATTACTAAGGTCTCGTACCGTTTTAAGCCTTTCATGAACATTCTGAATCTCCAGCCAAAATTACACATGCGACCTCCTACCGGGTAGCTAGAAATATTCCTCGCAAAAGCTTCATCAACATTACGCCACTGCTAGCTGCACACAGGAGATAACCCATATGTGGAATTCCTTACCGACATCTCCCAATGACACTGCACTGAGTGCAACAACCATGAAATTCGTAAATTCTCCTGAGTTCATGCTCGCCCACCATTTATATAAGTCTGCACTTTCTCTATTGACATCAATTGTACGTAAACAATACCTTCCTAACTCAAGTCAAATTGCACCTGACATGATAATCAGATCTTCACGCCTCTATTCATTTCAAACACACTCCTTTCTGCCATATTCAATTTTTCCTTTGTACACTAATCATCACTCCAAATAGAGTCTGCAGGCCGATTCACATACTAATACGATTCCAAACCATTCTACACTTTCTCAAGGCGCACGACTACCCTACTAGTGAATTCATATGCTAATCTGCCACTCTTACTTTGGTTAAATCATATCCTTTAAGAAACATCTCAACCTCTACTTCTCCTACTTGACCTGCTAGTATTTCAACCACTGCGAAACACTTCCCGTCATGTCTTCCCTCATACTTTGCTACCCAACCGCTGCATCAAATCGAAATGTATCTCTGTCACACCTGAACCAATAAAATGTTACCGACTCTAAGTCTCTTCAAAGATTATCTTTCCCGAGCCATCAACGTCAAAATACCCATTCGCAACCACCATTACTACACAAACACTTACGCTTCTTGAGTTCAAACTCATTGACAGACATGAGAATTTAATTTGCCCCAAAACTTAACAACGTGAAAGATCCTTCAAAACATTCACACTCGAGACAGTATGTCGCATCAAAACGAAAATCAAGCACCCAATGGCCTTCCTTTACATTTCAAAAAAATACTTCTCGTCACATTCACATGGCTTCAAGTCTTTCAGACTGGCCCACCACCATAACACAGAATACACATCTCAAGCTTGTTCATAGAATCACAAACCGGCGATGCACAACTGATACCGAGCGCTCATGTGCGCATACGAGATGCGTGGAAGGAATTCAAAGAGTTATGTCTCAAGCTGAATCAATTTCGCATGATAGAATACAAGAAAGTGAAATTTTTCTAAGAGTTCTGCAGCCTCTCGAAGATAAGTACAGACGTCTCCGTACCGATCCGCAAGACTCTACTAAACCCGCTCATGACTCGTGAGACCTATGCAACCTAGGCTCTGATACCAATCTATCACGACCCAAAACTAACCCCTGTCATGATGGCGCCTATCGTGGAACTAGGCAAGCCAACTCATTTCTAAAACAAACCGATATTTTTATTTTAAAGATAATTTCAATGTTATTTAACATAAAACCTCCATTTAAAGAGTTCAAATCAAAGAAAAATAGAAGTGCGGAAAAGAAAAGCCCGACATCGGGGTGTCACTAGTCATGAGCATATACTACAATCTGTCTAACAATATCAAGGCTAACTCAGCCCGAAAAATAGCTAAATACAACTAGAGGAAGATAAGAGGGAGAAGAGCAGGGGCTGCGATCGCCAAACAGCTACCTTGCTATCTCCAAGAAAATCTGCAACCAGAACACTCAATAACTGCTACCGTGTCTAGCTACACCTGAATCTACACACAAGGTGCATGGAGTAATGTGAGTACGCCAACTCAGTAAGTAACAACAATAAATAAAGACTGAGCAGTAGTGACGAGCAATAAAGCATATAACGTTCATATCAGGAAATCTCAGTAAAATACCACATGCTTTTTAAAAATCAGGATTTGAATCAAATTATCTAGTTTAAACCCAGTTCCAGTAAAAATCATTTAAAGACATTTTTCCAACAGTTTTTCAAACAAAGGCTCAATGTAAAGGTGAGCAAAAATGATGAAATCATAAACAGCCCCTCAGGCAAAACATCACTTATATACAGCCCCTCGGGCAAACCTCACAATCACTCGTGCCACTTGGGCATACCTCACAATCACTCTTGCCACTCGGGCATACCACACAATCACTCATGCCTCCCAGTCACTCAACACTCAGCACTCGGCACTCGTACTCAGTAGGTACCTGCGCTCACTGGGGATGTGTATAGACTCCGGAGGGGCTCCTTCAGCCCAAGCGCTATAATCTGCATGGACAACTCACGTGCCAAAATAATAAAGTATGCTACAAGCGGGCAGCCCCGATCCACACTCATCCTCACAAATCAGGCCCTCGGCCTCACTTAATCATAAATATGCTGCAGGCGGGCAGCCCCGATCCACACTCATCCTCACAAATCAGGTGCTCGGCCTCACTGAGTCATAAACCTCTCAAGCCACTCGGGCATTTCAGTAAAGCAAGGCATTCGGCCCAAAACATTTATATGCATCAAAATAGAGTCATAAAACAGAGTTATGCGGTAAACAAGTATAAACATGACTGAGTATAGATTTTCAATCGAAAACAATGAGAAAATGGTAAGAAACAACCCCTAAGGGTCCAAACAACATTGGCGCAAGGCCTAAACATAGCATTCAGCCCAATTTACAGAAATTCTTTCTAACATATATAAGTATCATATGGTTTTAACAAAGTATAAAACTTTACAGTTGCTACGGGACAGACCCACAAATCCCCAACAGTGCACGCCCACACGCCCGTCACCTAGCATGTGTGTTACTAAAATTAGTAGAATGATACAAAATTCGAGGTTTCATACCCTCAGGACTAGATTTACAATCGTTACTTACCTCAAACTGGTCAAATCTCTACCCCGCAATGCTCTTGCCTCTGGACTCGACCTCCAATTGCTCCGAATCTATTCACAATCAGTACAATACCATCAATACGCGCTAATGGAATAAATTCCACAAGAAAAACTATAAAATTAGACCAAAATCCGAAATTGGCTCAAACCCGGCCCCCGGGCCCACGTCTCGAAATCTAACAAAATTTACAAAACTAGAAAGCTCATTCATTCACGAGTCTAATCATACCAAATTCATCAAAATCCGACATCGTTTGGTCCTTCAAATCCTTAAATTACTTTCCAAAAATTCCAAACCCTAACCCCTCATTTTAACTAATTATCATGATTAAACAACAGAAAATCACTATATATACAAGTATTAGGGCTCAAGTAACTTACCTCAACGAAACCCCCTTGATTCCCTCTTCAAATCTCTCCCAAAAGCTCCAAAAACCGAATAGAAATGGTGAAGAATGCACCAAAATCGCGAAGGGTTCTATTTATGGTTTCTGCTCAGGTTTTTCGTACCTGCGGCCATTATCTCGCACCCACGCGACCGCACCTGCGGTCCAAGGAGCCGCACCTACACAACTCACTTAATCCCCCAGCTTCCGCACCTGCGGACACCTTTCTCGCACCTGCGGACTCGCATCTGCAGTCCCAGGTGCGCATATGCGAAACCAGCCCAAACTCCTCATCTCCGCATCTGCGCTCAAGGCCTCGCACCTGCGGGCTCGGCAGATGCGGCCAATTCTTCGCACCTGCATTCCCAGCCTTGGCCCAGCATCTCCCACACCTATGCACTCCCCACACGCACCAGCGGCCTTGCACCTGCGACCCTTTCTTCCGCAGGTGCGGAAATAGCAGAAGCAACAACTCCAGCTGCAAAGTCCAACTTCGACAAATCCGTTAACCACCCGGAATCACCCCGAGGCCCTCGAGACCTCAACCAAAAATACCAACAAGTCATATATCAACATAAAAACTTAGTCGAACCTTCGAATTACTCAAAACAACATTCAAACACCAAATTACCCTCGGATTCAAGCCTCAGAACTTCTAAATTTCCAAATTCGGCAACCGATAACCATGTCCGAATGACCTCAAGTTTTGCACACACGCCACAAATGACACTACGAACCTACTCCAACTTTCAAAATTCCATTTCGACCCCGATATCAAATTTTTCACTGCCGACCGATATCGCCAAATTTCTAATTTTGCCAATTCAAGCCTAATTCTACCACGGACCTCCAAATCACATTCCGAACGCATTCCTAAGTCCAAAATCACCTAACGGAGCTAACGGAACCATCAAAATTCAAATCTGAGATCGTTTACATATAGGTCAACATCCAGTTGACTTTTCCAACTTAAGTTTCTACTTAAGAGACTAAGTGTTTCAATTCACTCTGAAACCACTCCGGTCCTGAACCAACTAACCCAACATAACATAATATAGCTGAATAACACAAAAAAAAGTAGAAATGGAGAAAATGAGGCTATAACTCTCGAAACAACCGGCCGGGTCATTACAACCGTAAAGAGCGATATTTATAAATATAAACATGAATAATATTTGCGCTATTTATTTACTCATATAAATTATCGTATTGCTATTACAACTGATATTGGTAGAAGTGGTAATGACTGTGATTACCTTACTGTTACCAGTCATTGGATTGATGAGGATTGGATAATGCAAAAGCGCATTATTGCTTATAGAATAATTAATTCATGTCACACAGGGAAGTTTATTTCTAGCACGTTTACGGATATTTGTAGATATTTTTACATTAGTGATAAAATAATGTCAGTTTCAATGGATAATGCTACTAGTAACATAAATGTTGTAGCCTTGCTTACCACTACACTAAGTCCTGTATTTAGAAATATTTTTCATGTTAGATGTATTTGTCATATTTACCATTTAATTGTGGGTGATGGTATGCGAATTTTAAATGTTGAAATTGAAAAGGTTAAAATGGCTCTTAATTGGCTTTTTTATTCAAACCGTAGAAGTAGACTTAGAGAATATTTTAAAAGATGCGATGAATTTGGCCTAAGAGAAAGAAAGGTTCCTAAACCTTGTCCAACTAGATGGAATTACATGTATGAAAGTTTATTTGTTGCATATGAATATAGAAACCCCATAAACTCAACGTTTAATGCTCATGTAAGTGATGATGATGAGCACCTAACAAATGCGGATTGGGCTAATGTTAAAATGCTTGTAGATTTTTTAGAAAAATTTCATATTGCTTCAAATGAATTTTCTGGGCAATATTATCCTACTATTTCTAACTATTTAGTTTATATTGCAAAACTTGCAAATTTGTTTGATCATTTTTCAGAGGGTGGGGAAATTTATCAACTTGCTATTGATTCTATGAGAAAAAAGTTTAAAAAATATTTTTTCCCTATTCCCCTTATTTATGGTGTTGCTGCATTGTTAAATCCTACTATGAAATTAGGAGGTCCTCAATTTTGGTATGAAACTGTTTATAATGGTTTAGCACTTGAAGATGAGGAGTTGTCTAAAATTCCGGACGCAATAGCCTCAATTAAAATAAATGTTCAAACTATTTATAATGCTTATCAAGTTGCATTAGATCATGCTAGATCAAATGTTCCAACTCTTTCTTCTTCTAGTTCTCAATCATCTAAAAGAACTGCGGGAGTAAGAGCACTTAGTGCTTGGGCGGGGTTCAGGGGTTCTCAAGGTTCTAGTACTAGTGATTTTTAACAACTAAATGAGCTTGAAGTTTATTTGTCACAGGGAATTGAGGAAGTGAATCTTGACGGCTCCTTTAATATTTTAGAATGGTGGAAGGACAAAGAAAAACACTTTCCGATTCTTTCAAGGATGGCCCGAGATATTTTAACTATTCAAGCTTCAACAGTGGCATCAGAGAGCGCTTTCAATCAAGCACGACTTCAACTCGGTGATTATAGAGCGTCTATGAGGGAGAGCTTGGAAAAATCAGTATTTTTTAGAGATTGGATCAGTTCGGAAAGAAGAAATTTTGGACTTGCTGAATCACAACCAGAGGTAGACGAAGCTTACGAAGAAATGCTAGCTGAACTTGCGGAGGATGATGCTTCGCCTGGAAGCGGTGATGACCAAGCTTCTTTTTCGCCACCACCAATGGAAATTCCTCCGGACCTTGAAGGATTTATAAAATTTGTAAGAGATACCATGTAAATTAATATGTAACTTGTATTTTGGCATATCGTGATTAGTTTCTTTTTCTTCTCAATGGTGATATTAGCACCTTGTTGTGCTCATTCCATAGGGGGGAGGAAGACTAAGAAAGATATTGCCATAATTTTTAAATGATATAATAAAATTATAACGCATTGCTTTGAATATCTCTTTAAAATATTTTTGTCTTTTTATATATCTTAAGTTGTATATATAGTATAATATAGTATATACTATACTATACTATACTATACTATACTATACTATACTATATAATATATATATATATATATATATATATATATATATATATATATATATATATATATATATATATATATATATCTTAAGATGTATATATAGTATATCTTAAGATGTATACTATCGAATATGGCTTATATACTATGTATATATAGTATAGTATAGTATATATATATATATATATATATATATATACTATAAGGATTTTCGTACTTTTAATATAGTATATATATATATATATATATATATATATATATATATATATATATACACACACACACACACACACTATCGAATATAGCTTATATATATACTATACTATACTATATATATATAGTATATAAGCCATATTCGATAGTGTGTGTGTGTATATATATATATATATATATATATATTATAACGCATTACTTTGAATATCTCTTTACAATATTTTTATTTTTAAATTTGAATTAAAAAATTTAGGTGACAATTCTATAATATAATTTAAAAGGAATTGCCTTAGATATTTTTATTACTATTTTTTTTCTAACTTGTATAAAAATAATTTAAAAAATAAAAAGTTTCCGTTGGGCCCACTTGGGTCCGCTTAGGCCCGGGACCCGGCCCACTTAACCCGGGACCGTTAGTTCGTGGTCCCGGTCCCGGGCCGGTTTCAACAAGAAACCCGCGAAGTCCGGGACCGCTTAGAACCGACCGACTTAGGACCGGGCCCGGCCCACATGCCATCCATATATATATATATTTCTTGCTCTTAAGTCCTTTCATGAAACTTTATTTTGATGGTATCCCATCGAGTAGGCTAATACTTATGATAAAAGATGGAATGCATGTAGGGTCTTATTACCTCATGTCTTAATCACAATATAAACTCTTTTGGTCGTAGCTAATACCACGTATTTATATCAACACATTTCATACGATAAATATATACTTGCATAGTTTCCCATTATTTATGGTATTGTTGACCTCGTCCATACACATTCATGTAGGGATTTATGACACATTATCATGTAGTCTTAGAATTTTTATAACTTCTCAATCTCCAAATCCGTACCATAACCGTTTTCAATCATTGTTTTGAGCCGTACGTCATACACCTTATATGTATAACTTTTCAAGAACTTTAATTTAGCCCATGAGCCATTTCTATATTTATTCTTCTTGAATCATAAGGATTTTTTCACTCACAAGTTAACTGCTCTTTCAATATCAGGCACATATAGAGTTGTTTTGAGATCATTCTTGGGAATTCTCAATTTTTTTTATCATTTCAACAGAATAAAATAATACATGCCTCGACTAGAAAAACTCAAGATTATCATTCCACGTCATTTTCTTTTTCTTCTCTAACAACCTATATTGTTTTTTATAACCTCCAAGATTATGCCTTTTGTGCATCTCATGCCTTAATATTCTCACGCTTACCCATTTAAGTTCACATACTTTATCCTTGCATACCTTGGTATGCATAATTAGAGATTGACTTTTATTTGTGCCACATTCATCATCTAGAGGAACTCAAGGTTGTCATGCCCATCTTTTACATATGGCATGCTTCGTCTATCCTCAACTCGTACTTACACGTGGCACTTCATTTCTTATGTGTCACTTATATTAAGTATGACACAATCGTGACGATAACCTATCATGCTCAGAGGAAACCAGTGTCTAGTATAATTAAGGTTCATGTCCCTCATCCTATGACATTCCCTTTTTCGAATGATCAAGAAAGTCTTTTTTTTTCTTTTGGGAATGTGTCTTTGGTCATTATTGACATTGTCTTAACTATGCCAAACTTCTTATGAGTCATACTTTGTTTACCACAAACTTGACTGATTCACATTCACTTATCAATTAGATCCATATCTTGTCATGATAATTTAAGATGCAGCATCTTCATTTACAATATTTTCTTTTATACCTTTGCTAAACTCGTTAATGGTGATTACCATAGTAAACAGTCTCTCCAACATCTTGACCAACGATCTTGAATTGAAATCTAGGGCCTAACATATGTGCCCTTATTCACATCCTTTAGTAAAACTCTTTACAAGTCAGGACACCATCCTGACAATACTAGTTGACATCATCACCTTATTTTTTTCAATGATTTCTCAGTATTCGACTGATAATTCTTATTCACCAAAGCCATACGTATTGACTATATCAGTCCCAATCTATTCTCAACTTATCTTTCCATTTTGAACAAATCTGACACTTTCTGGCTATTAGCCAAAACATCTCGTATTATAACTTGAACATTGGGCTTCATTATCGTCACTTCAATATCCTCCTCAACAGGAAATCAATACGATCGAGAATCAGTACTCTCATTTCAGGCACAAACGCACGATATAGAGTATGAAAAAATGAACTCCCTAGATGTCATTGTAGGCTCCCCGATATAACTGTGGCCGGTAACACACCGATAAGAGGGACTCTACTTGACATGGCTCTATAGACTTCCTAGGACTTGACTTAGAACCTAGTGCTCTGATACCAAGTTTGTCACGACCCAAAATCTACGTGACCGTCACCCGGCACACTACCCGACCCGAGTGAACCAAAGCATGTGATGCACCAAAATCATATGCATGAAAACTAATTTAACTGCAGAAGCTCCTTGAAAATCATATACATTTTCAAGTTAAATGATAAAATATTTTCCAATTCAAAATTACACATGATGTCTTTCATGAAAATAACAATGAGACTAAGTAAAATAAATATACTTTCATGTATGTCGTGTACAACCCCATTATTAAAACCTTTCACAACTATCTATGGGGCCTCTATACCAATGAATAGAACCAACTGTTGGAGTAGTTCTAACAAAATAAAATAAGGAAGAACATGATAGCTACTACAAAATAAAAGTGGTGCTTCATAATACCTCGAAAAGAGAGTCATCCTGGCCTGATCACATGCCACGTATCATACATCATACTGAAACATGTAAAGTAAGCAGAGCCCTGGAGGGGGGACCCTAAGGGCTGAGTACACCACAACGGTAATTAATAAGTGTCATAGACTCTCTCTAACTCAAGTTCTTTGGATAAACTTTATAAAAATAATGCACCAATATTTGATATAAAATGATAAGAAATTCTATCAATTCATGACCCTTGTTATTTTAAATAACAAACAAGTGAAATATAACCCACAATATAAACTTTTAAAACATTTACATCAACCCAAGAGTTTGGATAAAATCGTACAAAATCATTCCATTTGCTTTAAGTCATCGAAATCACTTTCGGCAGGCCTAAACATAAGAAAATCTTCCTTACCTTTCACTGGGAGTACTATACCATCACCAACACAAGAAGTTCAACTAGGTTATGTACCTAGCGGCAAGTATCATATACCCTACTTACTCAGGTCGTCTCATCGTAGTCTCGTACAAATCGACTCAGCCATGCTAATAATAGTACAAAATAGTACTCTCTCGAGGGAGAGCACTCTACCGTAGTCTATACCACAAAGCGTCCATCTACGCCTACACCGGCACATATAGTGTCATGACAACAAACACGATATATCCGAAGTCAATCTCGGTGAACACAAGTAACTCCCATAACATTTGATAGTTCAAAATAGATTCATAGCATATTAGCCCCAAATGATCTATTTTTATCAAATCATAGCATTTATAGAAAATCTAAATTCTTTGAACAAAATTTAAATAAATAACCTTTTACATGCTAAAGCCTTTAGCAATTTAACAGCAATCTTTAAAAGATACCACAAGTGTTATTATGTTCGTCAATTTCCAAAAGAAATACTTTCCATGAAAACTTATCTTTAGCACTCAAATATGTATACTCTTGTCAATACGTAAGTTTTGATAAAAACTTATAACATTTACCTTAAGTGTCACATTGCCAACAAGATTTAAAATAAAATTTTATAAAATGGCATGACGCTACATATGCAACATAATATTCTAGTACATAGAGACATCCGTACTTGTTTGTCCCCAAAAGCACGAAAGCACATTTGCAAACAACTTAAGTATTAACTCGAAACATGCTTTTAGAGAAAGTCCCTCAAGAAGAGTAAGTTTTAAGCAACTTACCTCGTTTTCGTGTTATTAACATTCACAAGCTTTCAATCCTCTTTCATCATTCCAATATTGATTAAAATTCTCGACATCACTAACAAGTCAATATCTACAATTAGACATCCTAATTATATCAGAATATGACCTAAGATATTGATCAACATCCATATATGGCTCAGTAGTTGTCTATAAGCCTCCAACAACTCAAATCGCCAAATAGTTTTACATGCTAGACCATTCAACTTCATTCTTATGTTTTAATACCCATTCGGAGTCATTAATGATACTACATCAATTGTCCATTGCCACCAAGTTACTATTTATCGTCTTCCATAATCAACACTTGCAAAATATATAATTCGGGTGATTACTTAGTTGATCACTTCCATCTTTTGCAAACAAATAATTCCATAGGTTCATTGTATTCATAAATTTCATCGTCAAAATTACCATTCATCTTCTCTCTTATTTTCTCAAAAGTATTATTCATGCCATGAACTAGAGTTTTATAATCCAATCTTTCAACCATTAAAACTTGTAACAAATGCTTCAAATACTTCTAAATACTCATAATAACCGAGTTTGAAGCATTAGGATTGCTTCTAGTAGATCAATCTTGAAAAACCACAACTTTGGTGATTTTTGTGTTCTTGAGGATTTGATAAAGAAATCTAGTATTTGGATGTAACAATGATGTTAGAACTCATGTATATTGAGTAACAATCAACCAAAAATATCATTAACAACTTACCTTGGTTGATTGGACTTGATTTGAGCTCAAATTCGCCTCTTCACCTCTAGAACCCTAACCCCCAAATATTCAAAATACTCCCCTCCCCCGACCTTGTATTTATAGGTCCAGATTTTTGGATTTCGGATGCGGACCTATATGCTTCGCATCCCCACTTCACTCCTCTTTGAAGCTCGGATGCGGACCTGGATGCTATGGCAGCACTTCATTGCCAGCCTCTCTTTCAGACGCGGCCTCATATGCTTCGCATCTGCTGGCTCCTCCGTCAGCCTTTGGTAATTTGGTCATAATTCTTGTAGGAATGTCCAAATAACAAATGGTTTGAAGCGTTAGAAACTAGACTCGATAATTAGCGCATATCAACTTTCTTAATAGCGCTTAAGTACTTCGAAATTTTCGGGGTACTACATTCTCCCCCACTTAAGGACATTCGTCCTCGAATGTTTTACAAGTCACTTCTAAGAATAGAGTTACCATCCTTTTACCTTTAACCATTATGCATAGGCACTTATTACTACATGGGTCTTATATTTCCTTTCCAAAATCTCAACTTACTTATGGCCCTCAAAATTTGGCTATCTTTACAAATTCTTAAAAATTTCGACAGAGCTTCCCCTATAACTAGGACTATCCAAAAACTTTAACCTGTCCAGAACAAGCCCCCACACGGGCACCAATAACAATATCTCTCAACAACCAACAACACATAATATAATGTACCATCTTGACCTCACTCGGCCGTACATATACCATAAGTGCATCAAATGTATATCTTTAAAACTTTTAACTTATAACATATATGAATACCATTCAATATCAATAATTGCTATTATACATAGCTCCCATATCACTATTATACATGCATGCATTTTCTTTTGTCATGTGTACGTCAAGTTGTACCTGAAAAGTCTCTTCTAGTAAACTAAAATTTATCTGTGATTGGAACTTTTAAAAATTTCATAATGTAGAATGGAACATATCCATGCTTCCTAAATTCTCAGCTTCCTTGAAGCTATGGATCATGCTTGGTGAGAGCAAAATTATATTTCCCACTTGGTACCTGTAAACTTATCTATTCCGACTCATAGTCTCTAAATTTTCTTATAACCAATACTTTCAAATTAGTCTGTTGCCCTTTTTGAGTCTTGTTTCCAGGAAAAGTTTTTCCACTTGAGACTTTTAATATTCACTAATCATCAAAACTATTTTGGAATGTTCTTTTATTCCTTCCAAAGATTAATACGATATTTATCTCAGATTTATCCATCATATGATAATTTTATACCCCCACTTTTGCTCATACCTTTAGAGCTCATGTTAGATACATAACTTGATAACTATTGTTACCAACAAGTTTGCTCTAAAAATAATTCAACTAACTTCGTTTGAGTTCATGACACTAGTTTGCCACCTACTCGCGGACATCCGTGTTCTAGTTTTATTTCTTAACTTTTACCAATTTCTTGACACCATTGAGTATCTTGTGATATTTTTCTACCAAAAAATTGGGATTGCATTTATTTTCATGCGCACCATAGACATGCTACCGTAGCCCGTAAACTTTCAACAGTCAAGAGTCATTGTTACTACGATGGTACCTGCACTCATTTAATATTAGTGCTCTTCTTTGAACCCGTGCTTTTTACTCACATACTTTATTTTTGTATAGAAGTCTCTTCTCATTTAAGAATAAGCATTGCATTATCCATTTCTATTTTATTTCGTGCAAAGTGCGCACATATTAAAAGGACTCTCTTATTCCATACAATTACATGTATAATTCAAAGTACTCCCTCGTTCTCTACAATACTTGAATTTAATTCAAATAGCACATGTCCCCAAGTTGTCGGAATACATTCAAGTTGCGTATTAAATCCTTGACTATCAGAAATAACTTTCAACATCCCTGATGTAGAATATCGTAACTATTGCTCGTAATAAGTTTGTATTTGTCGTACAAGCACTTCATGAAAATTGTACCCTTCTGATCATAAAGGTTACTGATAATACCTCATTCATCTTATTTTTAGTAATTATAACCTTTCATTTTTTTTTCTTATAAACCATCACTTTAAAGGTGACATCTGCTTACTCATACGCTCCCCCACTTAAGAACAAATAAAATTTGAAACTCTTATCTACCACTCAAAGAGTTAACTAAAATTTCGGATAAATTTTCTCGGACCATGTACATGCTCACCTGATTTTACATCCTTTATTTTGTCAAAAGCTTTCAGGCGGGCTCCCCCAATTATAAATCTCTATTTTACCGCTTCAATCTTTCATTGTACATTGTCTTTTGTTTCATCATTATACTGGTATGGTCATTATTCTAACAATATGATATATTGGTTATACTCGTAGGAACTTTCTTTGTTCATTTTCGTATCCAAGTATCACGTCGCTACTAGCTGCAACATATATTGCTAAGGTCCATTATTTTCCGCCCTTGCGACATCTTTATAGCTAGCACTTCACTCTTTCATGTTCACTCTACCATTGAAATCTCTTTTAATATTTCACCCTTCAATCCATGCTCTAATACAATTCTAGCAAGTACGACTACCTTGCGCCTCTCATCTCATGCTTAAATATGTTGAACAAGTGTGACTCCCTTAGGCTAAATCCACATATCATTATATAACTTTTCACAACATATACTATCTTCACAATGCTACATGTAAGAATTACACATCCTATCTTAATGTTACCATCATGTTCTCAAGCTGCTGCATATATATATATATATATATATATATATATATATATATATATATATATATATATATATATATATATATATGAGAGATTCTGTAGTATATATATCTGAAATTATATTTCTTTCTCTTAAGTCCTTTCATGAAACTTTATTTTGATGGAATCTCACCGAGTAGGCTAATACTTATAATAAAGATGACACGCATGTGGGGTCTTATTACCTCATATCTTTATCACAATATGAACTCTTTTGGTCGTAGCTAATACCACATATTTATATCAACATGTTTCATACGATAAATATATACTTGCATATTTTCCTATTATTCATGGTATTGTTGACCTCGTCCATACACATTCATGTAGGGATTTATGACACATTATCATGTAGTCTTAGAATTCTTGTAACTTCTCAATATCCAAATCCGTACCATAACCGTTTTCAATCATTGTTTTGAGCCGTACGTCATATACCTTATATGTATAACTTTCCAACAACTTTAACTTAGCCCATGATCCATTTCTATATTTATTCTTCTTGAATCATAAGGATCTGTTCACTCACAAGTTAACTGCTCTTTCAATATCGGGCACATATAGAGTTGCTTTGAGATCATTCTTGGGAATTCTCAATTTTTTTTTTATCATTTCAATAGAATAAAATAAGACATACCTCGACTAGAAAAACTCAAGATTATCATTCCACGTCATTTTCTTTTTCTTCTCTAACAACCTATATTGTTTCTTATAACCTCCAAGATTATGCCTTTTGTGCATCTTATGCCTTAATATTTTCACGCTTACCCATTTAAGTTCACATACTTTATCCTCGCATACCTTGGTATGCATAATTAGAGATTGACTTTTAATTGTATCACATTCATCATCTCGAGGAACTCAAGGTTGTCATGCCCATATTTTACATATGGCATGCTTCGTCTATCCTCAACTCGTACTTACACGTGGCACTTCATTTCTTATGTGTCACTTATATTACATATGTGTAACGACTCGGCCGGTCATTTCGGGAGTTATAGCCCAGTTTCTTCCATTTCTATTTCTTTTATGCTCTTAAGCTCTATTATGATATACCGGGTTAGTTAGTTCGGGTCCGGAGTGGTTTTAGAGTGGAATGAAACACTTAGTCTCTTATTTAGAACCTTAAGTTAGAAAAGTCAATCGGATATTAACCTATGTGTAAACGATCTCAGATTTGAATTCTGATGGTTCTGTTAGCTCCGTTAGGTGATTTTGGACTCAGGAGTGCATCCGGAATATGATTTGGACGCTCGTGGTAGAATTAGGCTTGAATTGATGAAATTGGAAATTTGGTGATTTTTGGTCGGCAGTGGAAAATTTGATATCGGGGTCGGAATGGAATTCCGAAAGTTGGAGTAAATTCGTAGTGTCATTTGTGATGTGTGTGCAAAATTTGAGGTCATTCGGACGTGGTTTGGTTGGTTTCAGCATCAGATGTCGAATTTGAAAGTTTAGAAGTTCTTAGGCTTGAATCTTAGGGTAATTAGGTGATTTGATGTTGTTTTGAGTGATTCAAAGTTCGACTAAGTTTGTATGTTGATATATGACTTATTGGTATTTTTGGTTAAGGTACCGAGGGCCTCGGGGTGATTTCGGGTGATTAACGGAACAAGTTTGGATATTGGAGGATTGCTGAAGTTGGAACTCAGCTGTCATAATAGCACCTGTGGATGTCTCATCGCAGGTGCGAGCCCGCAGAAGCGAGCGGGATGTCGCAGATGCGAGGTTGGAGGAGCTGGGCAGAAGGTGCAGGTGCGATGAAGTTCCCGCACCTGCTAGGCCGCAGAAGCGCACAAGAGGTCGCAGGTGCGGACAATGTCGAGGTAGGCTGGGTCCATAGGTGTGTAGGATTGGTCGCATCTGCGAGTCCGCAGATACAGATGGGTGACACAGAAGCGAAACTGAGGAAGTCAGGCAGTGGCCGCAGGTGCGAGGTATTTTCCCGCAGATGCGGAAAGTGAGCGCAGGTGCGGAGCCTGGGCGTTTAAGTGACTTACGCAGGTGCGGTTGATTGGACCGCAAGTGCGGTGGCGCAGAAGTGAGAAATTGTCCGCATGTGCGAAAAAGCCTGGGCAGAAACCATAAATAGAACCCTTCGCGAATTTAGTTCATTTCCACCATTTTCAAGTTGGTTTTTGGAGCTTTTGGAGTGATATTTGAAGGGTGATTCAAGGGCTATTAGTGAGGTAAGTTTCTTGAGCCCTAATACTCGTATGTATGGTGATTTCCCATTGTTAATCATGTAATTAGTGAAAATGAGGGGTTAGGGCTTGAAATTTTAGAGAGTTTAATTTAAGGATTTGAGGGACCAAACGATGTCAGATTTTGATAGATTTTGTATGTATGGACTCGTGAGTGGATGAGCTTCCTAGTTTTGTAAATTTTGTCGGATTTTAAGACGTGGGTCTGGGGGGCGGGTTGAGCCAATTTCGGGTTTTGGGCTAATTTGATAGTTTTTCTTGTGGAATTCATTCCATTAGCGTATATTGATGGTATTGTACTGATTGTGAATAGATTCGGAGCATTTGGAGGCCGAGTCGAGAGGCAAGAGCAATGCGGGTAGAGATTTGACCAGTTTGAGGTAAGTAACGATTGTAAATCTAGTCCTGAGGGTATGAAACCCCGAATTTCGTATCATTCTACTATTTTTAGGTGACGGGCGTGTGGGCGTGCACTGTTGGGGATTGTGACTTGGTCCGTCCCGTAGCAACTGTAAAGTTTCATATTTTGTTAAAACTATATGATACTTATATGTTTTAGAAAGTGATTCTATAAATTGGGCTGAATGCCATATTTTGGGCCTTGTGCCAGTGCTGTTTGGACCCTTAGGGGCCTTTTCTTACTATCTTCTCACTATTTTCGATTGAAAATCTATACTCAGTCATGGTTATACTTGTTTACTGCATAACTCAGTTTTATGACTCTATTTTGATGCATATAAATGTTGTTTTGGGCCGAATGCCCTGTTTTTACTGAAATGCCTGAGTGGCTTGAGAGGTTTATGACTGAGTGAGGCCGAGGGCCTGATTTGTGAGGATAATTATGGGATCGTGCTGCACGTCGTAGCATGTTCGATATAGGCCGAGGGCCTGAGTGATTTATGCCATGATTTGTCTTGATATAGCGTTTGGGCTGAAGGAGCCCCTCCAGAGTCTGTACACACCCCCAGTGAGCGCAGGTACTTACTGAGTGCGAGTTTCGAGTGCCGATTGTTGAGTGACTGGGAGGCATGAGTGATTGTGAGGTATGCTCGAGTGGCACGAGTGATTGTGAGGTATGCCGGAGTGGCATGAGTGACTATGAGGTATGCCCGAGAGGCATGAGTGACTGTGAGGTTTGCCCGAGGTACTGTATATGAGTGATGTTTTGCCCGAAGGGTTGTTTATGATCTCATCATTTTTGTTCACCTTTGCATTGAGCCTTTATTTGAAAAACTATTGAAAAATATCTTTAAATAATTTGATTTAAACACTGATTTTTAAAGCATGTTGTACTTTACTGAATTTTTGTGATATGGACTTGATATGCTTTATTGCTCGTCACTACTGCTCAATCTTTATTTATTATTGTTACTTACTTTCATTCTCTCACAGATGGTGAGGACTCGTGCTGCCGGTCAGGAGGGCCAGCCACCAGTACCACCAGTACCACCAGCCAGGGCCGCGAGAGGCCGAGGCCGTGCGAGAGGCCGTGGTAGGGGCAGAGGTGCAGCCCGTACATCAGCTAGGGCAGTACCTGCAGATCTACCAGTTATCCTAGGTCAGGACCAGGTTCCAGTTGTTGATACACCACCTCAGGCACCACCTGTGCCTATTGTGATTCCAGGCCTCCAGGAGGCTCTAGCTCAGATTCTAACAGTGTGTACCGGCCTTGCTCAGGCGGTCTCTATCTCGACGGCCGCAATCACCTCTCAGGCCGGGGGAGGCACTTAGAATCTCGTTGCTCGCACAGCCGAGCAGGTTATTCAGGAACTTCAGACACCGGAGGCACCACCAGCCCAGCCAGTTGTAGCTGCACAGGATTATGTGGTTCCTGATATGCCTGAGGATGATCAGCGTAGGTTGGAGAGGTTTGGGAGACTCCAGCCACCACCTTTCAGTGGCACAAAGAGAGAGGATGATCGTGACTTCTTGGATAGGTGTCAGAGGATACTCCATACTGCTGTTATTCTGGAGACTTGTGGTGTCTCATTCACTAATTTTCTGTTCTCCGGGGCTGCACTCAGATGGTAGGAGACTTACGAGAGGTGTAGGCCTATTGGCGCAGCACCCCTTACTTGGCAGCAGTTCTTCGTGGTCTTTTTGGAGAAGTTCGTGCCTCAATCCCGCAGGGAGGAGCTACGTAGATAGTTTGAGCCACTTCGCCAGGGTGATATGTCTGTGACACAGTATGAGATGCGGTTCTCTGAGTTGGCCCGTCATGCAATCTGATTGGTTCCCACGGGCAGGGAGAGGATCATGAGGTTTATTGATGGTCTCACTTTTCAGCTATAGTTGCTTATGACCAGAGAGAGGGTGTCTGGTGCTACCTTTGATGAGGTTGTCGACATTGATCGACAGATTGAGATGGTTCACGGTCAGGAAAGGGTTGAGAAGGAGGCCAAGAGGCCTCGTGGACAGGGTGGATTCAGCGGTGCTCCTTTTGGGGATCAGTTTCAGCACGGTAGAGGTCATCATTTCAGGCAGGCTCAACCAGCTCGGCCATTTCACCGTGGTGCATCATCCGGCCATGGTTCTCACAGTTCTCATCAGGGCCACTCATCACTTAGTGCCCTTCCAGCTCAGAGTTCGTCCCGTGCTCCACCAGTTCAGGGCTCCTCTATGCCAGGTTCTTCTACTGGTTATCCCGGTGCTCGGGGCTCCCTTCAGTTCCTGCCACCAAAAGCAGGGAGTTGTTTTGAGTGTGGGGAGTTTGGGCATATGTGGAGGCAGTATCCTCGTCGTCATGGAGGTCTATCTCAGCAGAGGAGTCAGCCTTCGACTTCAGCACCAGTTACTTCACCACCCGCCCAGCCAGTTCGGGGTGGAGGTCAGTCAGCTAGGGGTCGCCCTGGAGAGGGAGGCAAATCAGGGGGTGTCTAGGCCTGTTTCTTTGCCCTCCCTTCCAGACAAGATGCTATTGCTTCAGATGTTGTTATTACAAGTATTGTCTCAGTTTGTCACAGAGATGCCCAGTATTATTCAACCCTGGTTCCACGTATTCATATGTTTCCTTATATTTTGCCCATTTTCTGGATATGCCTCGTGAGTCTTTAGTTTCATCCATTCATGTATCTAATCCTGTGAGCGACACTATTATTGTGCACCGCGTATATCGGTCACGTGTGGTGACTATTGGGGGTTTAGAGACCCAAGTGGACCTTTTGCTGCTCAGTATGGTTGACTTTGATGTGATATTGGGTATGGATTGGTTATCTCCATGTCATCCTGTTCTAGATTGTCACGCTAAGATGGTGACGTTGGCTATGCCGGAACTTCCGAGGGTTGAGTGGAGCAGTTTTATAGATTATGTACCAAGTAGGGTGATTTCATATTTGAAGGCTCAGCGTATGGTTGAGAAAGGTTGCCTATCTTATTTGGCTTTTGTGAGGGATGTTAGTGCAGAGACTCCTGTCATTGATTATGTTCCGGTGGTACATGATTTTCCAGATGTGTTTCCTATAGACCTGCCGGGCATGCCGCCTAACAGGGATATTGACCTCGGTATCGATTTGGTGTCGGGCACTCAGCCCATTTCTATTCCACCGTATCGTATGGCACCATCGGAGTTGAAGAAATTGAAAGAACAACTTTAGGAACTCCTTGATAAGGGGTTTATTCAGCCTAGTGTGTCACCTTGGGGTACACCGGTTCTATTTGTGAAGAAGAAGGATGGTTCCATGAGAATGTGTATTGATTACAGTCAGTTGAACAAGGTCACAGTCAAGAACAAGTATCCTTTGCCTCGTATTGATGATTTATTTGACCAGCTTCAGGGAGCGAGGGTGTTCTCCAAGATTGATTTGAGGTCCGGTTATCACCAGCTGAAAATTCGGGATTCAGATATTCTTAAGATAGCTTTTAGGACACGATATGGCCATTATGAGTTCTTAGTAATGTATTTTGGGCTGACCAATGCCCCAACATCGTTCATGCATTTAATGAACAGTGTATTTTAGCCCTATATGGACTCATTCATTGTTGTATTCATTGATGACATCCTGGTGTACTCTCGTAGCCAGGAGGAGCACGCTCAACATTTGAAGATTGTATTACAGAGATTGAGGGAGAAGAAGCTTTATGCAAATTTCTCCAAATGCGAGTTTTGGCTCAGTTCAGTAGCATTCTTGGGGCACGTGGTGTCCAGTGAGGGTATTCAGGTGGATCCGAAGAAGATAGAGGTGGTGCAGAGTTGGCCTAGACCGTCCTCAGCCACGGAGATTAGGAGCTTCCTTGGTTTGGCAGGTTATTGCCGTCGCTCTATGGAGGGATTTTCATCTATTGCATCGCCCTTGACCAAATTGACCCAAAAGGGTGCTCCATTCAGGTGGTCGGATGAATGTGAGGAGAGCTTTCAGAAGCTCAAGACTGCTTTGACCACAGCTCCAGTGTTAGTTCTGCCATCAGCTTCAAGTTCTTACACCATGTATTGTGATGCCTCGAGGATAGGCATTGGTTGTGTTTAGATGCAGGAGGGTAGGGTGATTGCCTATGCCTCACGCCAGTTGAAAACCCATGAGAAGAACTATCCTGTCCATGATCTTGAGTTGGCAGCCATTGTTCACGCCTTGAAGATTTGGCGTCATTATTTGTATGGGGTTCATTGTGAGATCTATACTGATCATCGGAGTCTGCAGTATCTATTTAAGCATAAGGATCTTAATTTGCATCACCGGAGATGGTTGGAGCTTCTTAAGGACTATGATATCACTATTTTATACCATCCGGGGAAGGCCAATGTGGTGACCGATGCTTTGAGTCACCGAGCAAAGAGTTTGGGGAGTTTAGCATATCTTCTAGCAGCAGAGAGACCTTTGGCATTGGATGTTCAGGCCTTAGCGGGCCAGCCTGTGAGATTGGACATTTTGGAGCCTAGTTGGGTATTGGCTTGCATGACCTCCAGGTCTTCTCTTTGTGACCGTATCAGCGAGCGTCAGTATGATGACCCCCACTTACTCGTTCTTTAGGATAGGGTTTGGAGAGGTGATGCTAGGGATGTGACTATTGGTGATGACGGCGTGTTGAGGATGCAGGGCCGGATATATGTGCCTAATGTAGATAGGCTTCGGGAGTTGATTCTTGGGGAGACCCACAGCTCGCGGTATTCTATCCATCCGGGTGCCGCAAAGATATACCAGGATTTGAGACAGCACTATTGATGGAGGCGGATGAAGAAGGATATAGTTGGGTTTGTAGCTCGGTATCTCAATTGTCAGCAAGTTAAGTATGAGCATCAGAGAGCGGGTGGCTTGATTCAGAGATTAGACATTCCGGAGTGGAAGTGGGAGCGGATCACCATGGACTTTGTAGTTGGGCTCCCACAGACTTCGAGGAAGTTCGATGCTATTTGGGTTATTGTGGATCGTCTGACCAAGTCCGCTCACTTCATTCTAATTGGTACTACTTACACTTCAGTGTGTTTGGCTGAGATTTACATCCGAGAGATTGTTCGCCTGCATGGTGTCCCAGTTTCTATCATTTCAGATAGAGGCACTCAGTTTACATCGCAGTTTTGGAGGGTAGTGCAGCGAGAGTTGGGTACTCAGGTTGAGTTGAGCACAACTTTTTACCCTTAGACGGACGGGCAGTCCGAGCGCACTATTCAGATATTGGAGGACATGTTACGCGCTTGTGTCATTGACTTTGGGGGTTCATGGGACCAGTTTCTGCCACTCGCAGAGTTTGCATATAACAACAGTTATCAGTCGAGTATTCAGATGGCTCCGTACGAGGCTTTATATGGGATAAGGTGTAGATCTCCGATTGGATGGTTTGAGTCGGGTGAGGCTAGGCTCTTGGGTACATACTTAGTCCATGATGCATTATATAAGGTGAAATTGATTCAGGAACGGCTTCGCACGGCACAGTCTATGCAGAAGAGTTATACGGATAGGAAGGTCTGTGATGTATCTTTCATGATTGGGGAGAAGGTTTTGCCGAAGGTATCACCCATAAAGGGTGTTATGAGGTTTGGGAAGAGGGGCAAGTTGAGCCCCCGGATCATTGGGCCTTTTGAGGTGCTACAGAGGATTGGGGAGGTGGCTTATAAGCTTGACTTACCACCTAGCTTGTCAAGTGTGCACCTAGTGTTTCATGTTTCCATGCTCCAGAAGTATATTGGAGATCTGTCCCATGTTTTGGATTTCAACACAGTTCAGTTGGAGGGTGATATGACTTATGATGTGGAGCCGGTGGCTATTTTGGATCGGCAGGTTCGAAGGTTGAGGTCAAAGAATATAGCTTTAGTGAAGGTGCAGTGGAGAGGTCATCTTGTGGAGGAGGCCACCTGGGAGACCGAGCGGGAGATGCGGAGCATATATCCACGCCTATTCGAGACTCCAGATATGTTTCTAGAGCCGTTCGAGGATGAACGGTTGTTTAAGAGGGGGATGATGTAACGACCCGACCGGTCGTTTCGGGAGTTATAGTCCCATTTCCCCTATTTCTGTTTCCTTTATGCTCTTAAGCTATATTATGATATATCGGGTTAGTTGGTTCGGGTCCGGAGTGATTTCGGAGTGGAATGAGACACTTAGTCTCTTATTTAGAACCTTAAGTTGGAAAAGTCAATCGGATGTTGACATATGTGTAAACGATCTCGGATTTGAATTTTGATGGTTCCGTTAGCTCCATTAGGTGATTTTGGATTTAGGAGTGCATTCAGAATGTGATTTGGAGGTCCGTGGTAAAATTAGGCTTGAATTGGTGAAATTGGAGATTCGGCGATTTTTGATCGGCAGTGGAAAATTTGATATCGGGGTCGGAATGGAATTTCGGAAGTTGGAGTAGGTTTGTAGTGTCATTTGTGACGTGTGTGTAAAATATGAGGTCATTCGGACATGGTTTAGTTGGTTTCAACATCGGATGTCGAATTTGGAAGTTTAGAAGTTCTTAGGCTTGAATCCGAGGGTAATTTGGTTATTTGATGTTGTTTTGAGTGATTCAAAGGTTCGACTAAGTTTGTATGTTGATATATGACTTGTTGGTATTTTTGGTTGAGGTCCCGAGGGCCTCGGGGTGATTTCGGGTGATTAACGGAACAAGTGTGGATATTGGAAGATTGCTGAAGTTGGAACTCAGCTGTCATAATAGCACCTGCGGATGTCTCATCGCAGGTGCGAGCCCACAGAAGCGAGCAGGATGTCGCAGATGCGAGGTTGGAGGAGCTGGGCAGAAGGCACAGGTGCGATGAAGTTCCCGCACCTACTAGGCCGCAGAAGCGCACAAGAGGTCGCAGGTACGGACAATGTCGAGGTAGGCTGGGTTCGCAGGTGCATAGGATAGGTCGCATCTGCGAGTACGCAGATGCGGATAGGTGACGCAGAAGCAGAAGTGAGGAAGTCAGGCAGTGGCCGCAGATGCGAGGTATTTTTCGCACCTGCGTGGTCGCAGATGCAGAAAGGGAGCGCAGGTGCGGAGCCTGGGTGTTTAAGTGACTTACGCAGGTGCGGTTGTTTGGACCGCAGGTGCGGTGGCACAGAAGCGAGAAATTGCCCGCAGGTGCGAAAAAGCCTGGGTAGAAACCATAAATAGAACCCTTCGTGAATTTAGTTCATTTCCACCATTTTCAAGTCGATTGTTGGAGCTTTTGGAGTGATTTTTGAAGGGTGATTCAAGGGCTATCAGTGAGGTAAGTTGCTTGAGCCCTAATACTCGTATGTATGGTGATTTCCCGTTGTTAATCATGTAATTAGTGAAAATGAGGGGTTAGGGCTTGGGATTTTGGAGAGTTTAATTTAAGGATTTAGGGACTAAACGATGTCGGATTTTGATAGATTTCATATGTATGGACTCGTGAGTGGATGAGCTTCTTAGTTTTGTAAATTTTGTCGGATTTTAAGACGTGGGTCTGGGGGCGGGTTGAGCCAATTTCGGGTTTTGAGATAATTTGATAGTTTTTCTTGTGGAATTCATTCCATTAGCGTATATTGATGGTATTGTACTGATTATGAATAGATTCGGAGCATTTGGAGGCCGAGTCGAGAGGCAAGAGCATTGCGGGTAGAGATTTGACCGGTTTGAGGTAAGTAACGATTGTAAATCTAGTCCTGAGGGTATGAAACCCCGAATTTCGTATCATTCTACTATTTTGAGGTGACGCGTTTTCTAGGTGACGGGCGTGTGGGCGTGCACTGTTAGGGATTGTGACTTGGTCCGTCCCGTAGCAACTGTAAAGTTGCATATTTTGTTAAAACTATATTATACTTATATGTTTTAGAAAGTGTTTCTATAAATTGGGCTGAATGCCATGTTTTGGGCCTTGTGCCAGTGCTGTTTGGACCCTTAGGGGCCTTTTCTTACTATCCTCTCACTGTTTTCGATTGAAAATCTATACTCAGTCATGGTTATAATTGTTTACTGCATAACTCAGTTTTATGACTCTATTTTGATGCATATAAATGTTGTTTTGGGCTGAATGCCCTGTTTTTACTGAAATGCCCGAGTGGCTTGAGAGGTTTATGACTGAGTGAGGCCGAGAGCCTGATTTGTGAGGATAATTATGGGATCGGGTTGCACGCCGCAGCATGTTCGATATAGGCCGAGGGCCTGAGTGATTTATGCCATGATTTGGCTTGATATAGCACTTGGGCTGAAGGAGCCCCTCCGGAGTCTGTACACACCCCTAGTGAGCGCAGGTACCTACTGAGTGCGAGTGCCGAGTGCTGAGTGACTGGGAGGCATGAGTGATTGTAAGGTATGCCCGAGTGGCATGAGTGATTGTGAGGTATGCCCGAGTGGCATGAGTGACTGTGAGGTATGCCCGAGAGGCAGGGGCTGTATATGAGTGATGTTTTGCCTGAGGGGCTGTTTATGATCTCATCATTTTTGCTCACCTTTGCATTGAGACTTTGTTTGAAAAACTGTTGAAAAATATCTTTAAATGATTTGATTCAAACACTGATTTTTAAAGCATGTTGTAATTTACTGAATTTGTGTGATATGAACTTGATATACTTTATTTCTTGTCACTACTGCTCGGTCTTTATTTATTGTTGTTACTTACTGAGTTGGCGTACTCACGTTACTCCTTGCACCTTGTGTGCAGATCCAAGTGTAACTGGGCAGGTAGCGGTTGTTGATTTTTCTGGTTGTAGATTTTCTCGGGGATAGCAAGGTAGCTGCTTGGCAGTCGCAACCCCTGCTCTTCTCCCTCTTATCTTCCTTTAGTTGTATTTAGCTATTTTTCAGACTATGTTAGTCTTGATATTGTCAGACAAATGATAGTAGATGCTCATGACTAGTGACACCCCGATGTCGGGCTTTTCTTTTCCGCACTTTTGTTTTGATTTGAACTCCCTTACGAAGATTTTTATGTTAAATAGCATTGAAATTATCTTTGAAATAAAAATATCGGTTTGTATGGAAATGAGTCGGCTTGCCTAGTTCCACAATAGGCGCCATCACGACAGGGGTTAGTTTGGGTCGTGACAGTATGACACAATCATGAAGATAACCTATCATGCTCAGAGAAAATCCGGTGTCTAGTATAATTAAGGTTCATGTCCCTCATCCTGTAACATTCTCTTTTTGAATGATCAAGAAATTCTTTTTCTTTTTCTTTTGGGAATGTGTCTTTGGAAATTATTGACATTGTCAAACTTCTTATGAGTCATACTATGTTTACCACAAACTTGACTGATTCACATTCACTTATCAATTAGATCCATATCACCTCTCTATATCTTGTCATGATAATTTAAGATGCAACATCTTCATTTACAATATTATTTTTTGTACCTTTGCTAAACTCGTTAATGGTGATTACCATAGTAAACAGTCCCTCCAACATCTTGACCAACAATCTTGAATTGAAATCTAGGGCCTAACATATGTGCCCTTATTCGCATCCTTTAGTAAAATTCTTTATAAGTGAGGACACCATCCTGACAATACTAGTTGACATCATCACCTTATTTTCTCCATGATTTCTCAGTATTCGACTGATAATTCTTATTCACCAAAGTCATACGTGTTAACTGTATCAGCCCCAATCTATTCTCAACTTATCCTTCCATTTTGAACAAATCTGAAACTTTCTGGCTATTAGCCAAAACATCTCGTATTATAACTTGAACATTAAGCTTCATTCTCGTCACTTCAATATCCTCCTCAACAAGAAATCAATACGATCGAGAATCAGTACTCTCATTTCAGGAACAAACGCACGATATAGAGTATGAAAAAATGAAACTCCCTAGATGTCATTGTAGCTTCCCCGATATAAGTGTGGCCAGCAACACACCGATAAGAGGGACTCTACTTGACATGGCTCCATAGACTTCCTAGGACTTGACTTAGAACCTAGTGCTCTGATACCAAGTTTGTCACGACCCAAAATCCACGTGACCGGCACTTGGTACACTACCCAACTCGAGTGAACCAAACCATGTGATGCACCCAAATCATATGCATGAAAACCAATTTAACTGCAGAAGCTCCTTGAAAATCATATACATTTTCAAGTTAAATGATAAAATATTTTTCAATTCAAAATAACACATGATGTCTTTCATGACAATAACTATGAGACTAAGTAAAATAAATATACTTTTATGTATGTCGTATACAACCCCGTTATTACAACCTTTCACAACTATCTATGGAGCCTCTATACCAAAGAATAGAACCAACGGTTAGAGTAGTTCTAACAAAATAAAATAAGGAAGAACATGATAGCTACCACGAAATAAAAGTGGTGCTTCATAATACCTCGAAAAGAGAGTTATCCTGGCCTGACCACATACCACATATCATACATCATCCTGAAACATGTAAAGTAAGCAGGGCCCTAGAGGGGAGACCCTAAGGGCTGAGTACACCACATCGGTAATCAATAAGTGTCATAGACTCTCTCTAACTCAAGTTCTTTGGATAAACTTTATAAAAATAATGCACCAATATTTGATATAAAACGATAAGAAATTCTATCAATTCATGACTCTTGTTATTTTAAATAAGAACCAAGTGAAATATAACCCACAATTTAAACTTTTAAAATATTTACATCAATCCAAGATTTTGGATAAAATCGTACAAAATTATTCCATTTGCTTTAAGTCATCGAAATAACTTTTGGTAGTCCTAAACATAAGAAAATCATCCTTACCTTTCACTGGGAGTACTATACCACCACCGACACAAGAAGGTCAACTAGGTTATGTACCTAGCGGCAAGTATCATATATCCTACTTGCTCAGGTCGTCTCATCGTAGTGCCGTACGAATCGACTCAGCCATGCTAATAATAGCACAAAATAGTACTCTCTCGAGGGAGAGCACTCTACCGTAGTCTATACCACAAAGTGGCCATCTACGCTTACACCGGCATGTGTAGTTTCATGACAATGAACACGATATATCCGAAGTCAATCTCGGTGAACACAAGTAACTCCCAAAACATTTGATACTTCAAAATAGATTCATAGTATAGTAACGTCAAATGATCTATTTTTATCAAATCATAGAATTTATAGAAAATCTAAATCCTTTGAACAATATTTAAATAAATAACCTTTTACATGCTAAAGCCTTTAGCAATTTAATATCAATCTTTAAAAGATACCACAAGTGCTATTTTGTTCGTCAATTTCCAAAAGAAATACTTTCCATAAAAACTTATCTTTAGCACTCAAATATATATATCTTGTCAATACGTAAGTTTTGATAAAAACTTATAACATTTACCTTGAGTGTTACTTTGCTAACAAGATTTAAAGTAAAATTTTATAAAACGGCATGACACTACATATGCAACATAATATTCTAGTACATGGAGACATCCGTACTTGTTTGTCCCCACAAGCACGAAAACACATTTGCAAACAACTTAAGTTTTAACTCGAAACATGCTTTTAGAGAAAGTCCCTCAAGAAGAGTAAGTTTTAATCAACTTACCTCGCTTTCACTTTATTAACATTCACAAGCTTTCAATCCTCCTCCATCATTCCAATGTTGATTAAAATTCTCGACATCACCAACAAGTCGATATCTACAATTAGATATCCTAATTACATCAGAATATGACCTAAGATATTGATCAATATCCATATATGGCTCACAAGTTGTCTACAAGCCTCCAACAACTCAAATCACCAAATAGTTTTACATGCTAGACCATTCAACTTCATTCTTATGTTTTAATACCCATTCAGAGTCATTAATGATACTACATCAATTGTCCATTGCCACCAAGTTACTATTTATCGTCTTCCATAATCAACACTTGCAAAATATATAATTCGGGTGATTACTTAGTTGATCACTTTCATCTTTTGATAACGAATAATTCCATAGGTTCATTGTATTCATAAATTTCATCGTCAAGATTACCATTCATCTTCTCTCTTATTTTCTCAAAAGTACTATTCATGCCATAAATTCGAGTTTTATAATCCAATCTTTCAACCATTAAAACTTGTAACAATTGCGTCAAATACTTCTAAATACTCATAATAAACGAGTTTGAAGCATTGGAATTACCTCTAGTAGATCAATCTTGAAAAATCAGAACTTTGGTGATTTTTGTGTTCTTGAGGATATGATGAAGAAATCTAGTATTTGGATGTAAGAATGATGTTAGAACTCATGTATATTGAGTAATAATCAACCCAAAATATCATTAACAACTTACCTTGGTTGATTGGACTTGATTTGAGCTCAAAATCGCCCATTCACCTCAAGAACCCTAACCCCCAAATACTCAAAATACTCCCCTCCCCCGACCTTGTATTTATAGGCCCAGATTTCTGGGTTTCAGATGTGGACCTGGATGCTTCGCATCCCCACTTCACTCCTCTTTGAAGCTCGGATGCGGACCTGGACGCTATGGCAGCACTTCACTGCCAGCCTCTCTTTCAGACACGGCCTCAGATGTTTCGCATTCGCAGGCTCCTCCGTCAGCCTTTGGTAATTTGGTCATAACTTCTTGTAGGAATGTCCAAATGACAAACGGTTTGAAGCGTTAGAAACTAGACTCTATGATATTTCATTTGATATATTTTACATCGCATAAATCCTTATATATATGTAGATATAATCGTCCAAATTTTGGTCTTGTGCGTACTCATTTGAAACTTTAGTCCATCATGTAATTTCCAACTTGACTTAGACTTAGGGCTCTCCATAGAGCCCACATCACTTATAATATGCCTTGTACACTTATTATCATATCTAATTAATATCCATCAAATTAATAGTCCTCGTCTGTACATAAAATAATATAATTAGCGCACATCAACTTTCTTAATAGCGCTTAAGTACTTCGAAATTTTCCGGGGTGCTACATGGGCGGTAAAGAAGTTACCCCCAACTTACGAAGAACTGACTTGTGAGATGGCCCTGATAGGGTTTTGGTGAAAAGATCTGCTAATTGTGAAGATGAGGGAACATATGACAGAGTAATGAGACCGGAGAGAAACTGTTGTCGGACAAAGTGGCAGTCCAATTCTATGTGCTTCATCCGCTCATGGAAAATAGGGTTACGTGCTATGTGAATCGCCAATTTGCTATCAGAGAGCACTAGGACTGGTAGTGAAGGTGGTACTAACAGATCTTCGAGCAAACGAGTGAGCCAGGTCAACTTGGCGATGACTCGTCGCATAGATCGATATTCCGCCTCAGCTGAAGACAGAGAAACAGATGCATGTTTCTTGGATTTCCAATATATGGGTGAACCACCAAGTACGATGTAAAATTCGCTAACAGACCTACGAGTTTCAGGACAAAAGGCCCAGTCTGCATCGCAAAAATCAACCAATTTGAGGGACGGAGTAGTATTTAGAATGATCCCTTGTCCTGGATCAGAACGCAAGTAACACAATACTCGAAGAGCTGCAATAAAATGGGAAGTTCTTTGGTTTTGCATAAATTGGCTGAGCTTCAAAACTGTAAAAGACAGGTCAGGCCTTGTGTGTGTTAAGTAATTGAGCTTCCCAACTAGGTGACGATATATGGTTGAATTGAGGAGAAGTTCCCCTTCATCTGCTCGTAATTTTGAAGAAGGTTCAAGTGGAGAAGAAACACAAGAGTATTCAGGGATATCAAACTCTTTGATCAGGTCCAAGGTAAATTTTTTTTGACACATAATTATCCCCTACTTTCCCCTCAGTATTTCTATTCCTAGGAAGTAATGCAAATTTCCTAGGTCTTTTACCTTAAACTGTGTATTAAGAAACAATTTGAGTGTTGAAATTTCATCTGAATCATCTCCACTAATAAGAATGTCATCGACATAGACGGCAACAATAGAAACCAAACATGCTTGTCTTTTAAAAATAATGAATAGTCATTCATTGAAGAAGAATAACCTTTGAAACTTAGAGCACCAGCAAGCCGAGCATACTACTGCCGCGAAGCTTGCTTTAAACCATATAAAAACTTCCTTAGTAAACAAATATGGTTGGGACTGGGAGGAGATAAACCAGCTGGAAATCTCATATAGACTTCTTCCTGTAAATCACCATGTAAGAATGCATTACTTACATCTAGTTGATAAATTGGCCAAGCTTTCTTAGCTGCCACTGCCAGTAAGCAACGTATGGTGGTCATTTTGACCACGAGAGAAAAAGTTTTAGTATAATCTATCCCTTCTCTTTGTATGTCTTACCTCACCACCAACCTGGCCTTTAGTCTCTCTATGCTTCCATCAGAATTGTGCTTCACCTTGTATACCTACTTACAAGGTAAGGACCTTTTTCCATTTGGTAAGGGAACCACATCCCAAGTGTGGTTTTCCTTTAAGGCCTCAATTTCTGAGTTCATGGCTCTTTGCCATCCAGGATGCATAGAGGCCTGAGAAAAACTAGTGGGTTCTAAGATTTCTGAAATAGATTGCATAACATGTTGATTGTGAGATGATATGGCTGCAAAAGAGTAAACACTGGGTTGTGCTGGTTCTGTAAAACAGCTTGCAGTTAGGTTGATAAGATGAACATTGTTGCAGATGAAGTCATTTAGATATCTTGGCCATTTTAACTCTCTAGTTTATTTCCTAGGCTGAAGTGGTGTATCAATGTGTGGAGGTGTACTGGTGCTAGGAGAAAACTGGGTGTGAGGTGACTGATCTCTAGGTGAAGGATAAATGTGAGGTGAATGAGTGCTGGGTGAAGAAGAAGTGTAAGGTGAATTGACCCTATTACGAAGTGGTGAAGGAGGCATGATTGGTTCATGAATAGAAGAAGATTATAATAGAGGGGAGGTATATGTACTATCTGGAGATGGAGGAATTGGAAATATAGGTCTGAAGGCACATGGGCAGAAGCAAAAGGAAATTTGTCCTCATAAAAATGAACATCTCTGGAAACTACAATTTTCTTTATATCTATTTCCAATAACTTGTATCCCTTTTGTCCCAAAGGATAACCCAAAAATACACAAGCCTTAGTTCTAGGGTCAAATTTACTTCTCCTATTTGATAAAGTAGATACATAACATAAACATCCAAAACTTTTGAGAGAATTATAAGAGGATGACTGTTTGAACAAAATGGAAAAATGTATCTTTCCTTTAAGAACCTTAGAAGGCAGTCGATTGATCAAATGGGTAGCAGTCAATAGGCACTCTCCCCAATAGGAACTTTTGATTGGAAAAGTAGAGCTCTTGCAATTTTTAAAAGATGTTTGTGCTTCCTCTCAACAATCTCATTTTGTTGAGGGGTGTTTACACAAGATGTTTGGTGCAGAATTCCTTGAGAGGAAAGAAAAGCAGACTGTTGGGTTCCTTTACCTAGCTCAAAGGCATTGTCTGTCCTTAGCTTCTATATTTTAACACCAAACTGCCTTTCTACCATAGTCAAAAAATTCTTTAGTACATCAAAAGCATTACTCTTGCTGCTAACAAGAAAGGTCCATGTCCCTCTGCTATAATCATCCACAATAGTTAAAAAATATCTGAAACTATTATAAGTTGTAACCTTGTAAGATCCCCATGTATCAACATGAATTAATTCAAATGCACTTTTTGATTTGATTTGACTTAAAGGGAAAGAATTTCTAGTTTGTCTGGATTTAGGACAAATATCACAGAAACATTCAAGATTAGAAGGAATGGAAATAAAATTGAGATGTTTCATTGATGAAAAGGGCAAATGCCCTAATCTGACATGCCAAAGATTTACATCAGAGATTGTACTTGCAGAAAAGGGAAAAGAAACTGAAACATGAATGAAAACATTCTGCTTTGAAGATGAAACTACATTTTCTTCACATTTATTTCTAGAACTAGCATGATTAGGCTCCAATAGGTATAGTCCCTCTTTTGCTTCACAAAAAACTTGAGCCCTTTTCATTAAAGGGGCATGCAACTTACATTGAGTAGAGTAGAATGAGATAATGCAATGAAATTGCAAACAAAACCTATTAACAGACATAAGATTATATCTGAAATTAGGAACATGCAATACATTTTCCAGAATATAATCAGAATGAATGGAAACTCTTCCTACATGAGTAACTGTTACTTTGAAAGAATTAGGTAGGTTGATGTCTAGAGGAATAGGAAGAGGTGATAAAGATATAAAAGCACTTGAGTCAAAACACATATGTTCAGAAGCTCCTGAATCTATAATCCAGGTGCTTGAATTGTAAACTGAAAACAAGAACCAGAATATTTGATAATTGTACCAGCCACAGCATTTGCATTGATTTCTGAGTTTGAGCTTACTGCATCTGTCACCTTAACTTGCTTAATGAGTTGTACCAACTGTGAGAATTGTTCCCTTGAAAGGTGTTGATTCATAACTTCATTGCTGGTCAGATCATCTCCTTGGTCTCCTGAGAAAGCTCCATTACCTCTGATAGGTCCTTGACCTTGTTTTCCATTTGTGAATTCAAACCCATATGGAAACCCTATGATTCTGTAGCAATCTGCTACTGAGTGATCTATTTTCTTGCAGTAGGTACAAGAAACATTAGGGTTGAATTTTCCTTTCCTTGCCTTGGGAACTGATTTCATTTGTGGTGGACTTCCAGATTTTTGAAAACCATTAGCAGGTTTCTGAAACTGCCCAAGAAGTTTCTACTTCCTATTTCTTTGTGAAAAGTTCCCTTGATTTTGGAAATTGTTCTAATTTCCTACCATGAAGGATGAAGCATCAGTTGAAATGAGAGGGTAAGCATATACCTCTTTCTGATTCTCATCTTGTAGAATCAAGGAGTAGGCATGGTTGATGTTGGGTAATGGATTCATTATGAGTATGGTTCCCCTAGCTTGACCATAGGCCTCATTCCAGCCCATTAGAAATTGAATAAGTCTCTGATCCTCTTGTGATTTTTCCACCACTTTCTTACCCTCACAGATACAAGTGCAAGTGCACTTGATATTGGTGTTGAGAGAATCCAACTCATCCCATAGACATTTAAGCTTTATGAAATAGGTTGCTATGTCACTTGTACCTTGAACTAAACCAGCTAACTCTTTCTGCAGGTAATACAATTTTGCTTCATTAGACTGCCCAAATCTGTGCTCCAGTCCAGTCCAGAGTTCTTTTGTAGTTTTGGAGTATATAACACTGTCTCCAATGTCCTTAGACAGTGAGTTCAACAACCATGATATTACCATGTCATTGCATCTGCTCCATGGTTGATAATCTTTGGAAGCAATAGCAGGAGCTGGACATGTACCATCAATGAAGCCCAGTTTGCTTTTTGCTGAAAGGGCTATCAACACAGATCTCTTCCATCCTTGGTACCCTCTACCATCAAAGACTGCATTGACTAAGCTCATTCCAGGTGCATATAATGAATGAAGGAAGTAGGGGTGATTATCATCAAGAGTCACTCCATTTCTAGTTGAAGTTTGAGGTGCAGGAATGAGAGGTGTTTCAGGTGCCACGGTGGAATAGAGTGAAGAACACAAAAAATGAAGAACAAAGAAAAGTTGAAAGATGAATTCCCTTGGAATCGAGCTACTCTCTGATACCATGAAAGATTGAAGAAGGGAATTTGCAGAATTTTCTATATCTTCTTTCACTCACTGTACAAATATTTATACATGTATTTGTTGTAAAAAGAAACTGTAAAATAAAATTACTCTATACAGTTGTCTAATTCTTATTGCCTATGTCTATAACTGTGTAACTAAATTATTTTGTACACTTGTCTAAATTTCATTGCTTGTAAATACAACTGTGTAACCAAAAATATTCTCTTCTATGCTCAGCATGTGCTCTGTAGGATCCAACGGCTCAAATTAGAAGTTCTTGAATGCCGAGATTCCTCCACGTGTCAAGTCCGTTAGTCAATAATAGAGACAACATAGTCTAATTCCAAACAAACCTAAGTCTCTTGTCTGAAGCCCTTATTCTTCTTCTTCTTTATTTCTTCATAGGTGACTCCGCCGACTCCATTTCTCTCTAATGAGAAGACTGCTCAACATTTTATAAGTCATCATACTCTTTTTTTTATAAGTCAGGTTAATGACATTCACATGATTAATTAACATAATAAAGAGTCAGTGCCTTGTATATTGAGTAATATCTCTAGGGACAAACTTTGGTTGGTCAAAATAGCTACACCGAACAATTGGTCGTCCTTGAGAATTTATCTGCATTTGGTACCATACTACCTCGTGAACAGAACAAACAACGATTAGTTAGGCATGTATTTTAAGTCAAACGAACTTTTGACTAACATATCTACATTGTATGAATAGAATGTTGAATTTCAGAATGCTACAAAACCAATTGTTTGCCGTGTGATCTAGTAAAGACAACAAAAAGGAATAAAAAAAGAAAGCAGATTTCAACGCTAACCAAAAAAGGAATAGCACAGTGATTTACACAATGTAATTACAGGTCAGATCTCTCAGTGAGTTATGGTATATTCATTCGAAGATTGTGAGAAACCACCATTTGTCGGCGCGAATTGCTAGGATTTTGCACCAGGTGGGAACACAAGGGAAATATTTGATAATACGCCATTGAAAACTCAACTTCTATAGCTGCTTTGGGAGTAATTGAAGAAATCTGAACTGTACTCTTGACTTCCAAAGGCCATTCTTTGAAACATTCTTATCTGTGCAGATTGTTCCCTTGAATCAAAAATTTCACTTTGTCCAGGTTTCATTCCATTGGACAGATCTGACAGCTCATCCATGGAATCTAGAGCTCTAACCACCTGGAACAGGAAGACAGACAGACAATGCAAAAAATTTAGGATTGCAGCAAAACGAATAATAAACTGCCTCTGCAAATAAGACTAATCACCTGGCTCATACGAGGCCTTTTTGGGCCTGAATGACGTACACAAGCTGCAGCTGCTTCAATCATCCGGAACATCTCACTCGCAACAAAGTTCTTTTCAAGCCTAGGATCTACTATATCTTCAAAATTTTCAGTCTCAAGTGCTTGAGCAAGCAAAGGTCGAGCCTACAAGATAGAAGGTAATATTCTCAACTTTAACTTATCGAAGACACTACCCGAGTGACTATGAGAATAATGTATAAGCAAACAGGACAAACTTTCAACAGTTCCATCCCTAGTGTGAATAGTGATATTATTAGTCAGACACGGATAAAAGCAGTATCACCCCTTCCTGATATTCTGTCTAAGGGTATTTAGGTACAGAGAATTTAAAAAAAGCATGGGTTACTACATTTTACCCGGTTAGTTTAAATTAAGGGATCAAAGAGAATGGTCAAGTAAAGTTGGCAAGTGATCAAGGAATGGGTGCGCGGCATGGGAGTGGGTGCCTCATCTTTTCTTTTATTTGTTGATAAAGAGCTACCATGTCCTTTTCTTTTATAAACTGCAGCAGGTTTTGTTATGAACTTGTTAGTTTAAATTACCTTTAAATTACCTTCTTGTGATGATCTAAAATTAACAAGAAGCGACAAGCGTAGCACGAAAGTAGAGGAGGTCGTATCTTTCTAAACTAAAAAGGTAAATAGTACTTGACCCAATCACATAGGTTGAACTTTATGTTTTGTTTTTATTAACGACAAGTGAGGATTGCATTGTCATCCTCTGCCAGGGTGATGGAACTTAGAAAGTAAATTAAGTAGAAATGACAATTAGACCTCACAGCTACTCAGTGCAGTACTAATAGAAAAATCAATATAAATATTGAGCGTAATCCACTGCCAGATAAACCTAGTAATCTAACTGATTGGAAAGAAGTAAGAATATTCCGATGCTACCTGCTTCGCTTCCAAGAAAAGGTGAAATGCCAAGCTTGAAGTTAAGTGATCTTAACCTTGCCACTTGAGCTAGATATCATTTTCTACTCAGTTTATACTAGTCTCAATTATGTTAGTGCTTTAGCATTTTGTTTTTTTACAGTCCTAGTTGTGCTATTCCTAAATCACTCCTCTACATCTTTTTAATAAATCAAATTCATTTTATTATATATCACTACAGCCAGCTATCTATGAAACACGAAATATTATGTTTACACAAAAAACTCAAATGAAATTAATTGTCTCCTTTGATTCTCCATAATAGTCACACCCACCCCCCCCCCCCCCCCACAACCAAAAAAAAGAAAAAAAAAGATTACCTTTGACTCTACATGCTGGGCCTAGGTTTCAATATTTAGTTTCTCTTTAATTCAGCATACAAGGGATGCTTGGCCACAAATTTTGGTTAAGCATCAACATTTAATCATTGCAGGAAATTAACAACAAATAAAATGTGAACTTACCCATTCAACCAGGCTTTCATCGCCTAAGGGCTGAGATTGGTCAACAGGTTTCCGCCCAGTAATAAGCTCCAAAAGTACAACGCCAAATGAATAAACATCAGATTTCTCCGTTAATTTTCCACTAGATGCATACTCTGGTGCCAAGTATCTGGAATCATTCATGTTAATATCAAGTAATCAGCTCAAGGCATCATATACAGCTACAAAATAAGTCATTTCGATTAATATCAGTTTAGCCCACTTCTTTGTGTAGGATAACAGGGCCAATTGGAAAATTTAGGTGGCCGACAGTTGCATAATGGTTGTAAGATGCTGCATAAAGCAACTGTTTGACTGAAGACTAAATCCTGCCCTCACACAAGAGCACAAAGTTACAATTTGGAGCATGAAACCAACTTTAGGCTGTTCTTACAAGTGGGAAATCAGTTTATGTCATTATTAAGGTCAATTTATGGACTCCGCTGAGGTTCAAAGTGAAACGGATGTGACATAGAGTAATAAAAGTTTTTTATAAGCAAAAGCAGGTTTAGGATCACAGTTTATGGAGATCACTTGTGGTAACTGCCAAAGGTATTGAGGATATTGCCAGTTGATACAAGATTGTAACAGAATATGAGGCCAAAATAGATTTCTTCAAATTTAAGACTTAGCACATGTATGACCTACCCAAAGGTTCCCATCACACGAGTTGACACATGTGTATTGACATCACCTGCTAACCTTGCAAGCCCAAAATCTGCAACCTGCAAGGAGAAAATGCATTGAAAAACTGCATAAAATGCATGAACTATGAGGCATAACGCATACGATTTGCTATACACAATTACAGCATGGAACACAAGATATTTTGGTTCAGTAGCCTAAATTCAACAAACAATGACAATACCAAGTCACAAACTTGGATAAATTGGCATACCTGTGCTTCAAAGTTGATATCCAAGAGAATGTTTGATGATTTGATATCCCTATGGATAATGCGGGGATGGCCTGAGAATGACATAATTAGCAAAATTTTAGAGGATAAATCAGTAAAGAAAAATTGCATAAAACAACAATATGCTCTATCACCAAAGAAAGCCCATGGCGAATTACAACTTAAAAGATTGGTCAATTTTAGTACAGTCAAACCTCTCTATAACGACCTCGTTTGTTCCGAATATTTTTCGATGTTATAGCGAAGTGTTGTTATATAGAACATATATTATAACATAACATAAAAATTGGTTCCGGAAAAGCTTGGCTTTTATGGTAAAGTGTTGTTATATGGGGATGTTGTTATAGAGAGGTCTGACTATATTAGTTTTCATCAATAAACAATGCTGACTAGTCAAGGTTTTACATTTCTATACCGAAGGATGACAAAATCAGGCTATTTTGATGGAAAACAAATGCTAAGTGAAGAGCATTTGGTATTTTGCATCTGAACTTCTTTGCAGAAATCTAAAACCGCTCCTCTAACCACTTTGTATCAATTATTCCTTTTATTAAGTATCCTGAAGCCCTAGGCTTTAATGGAACAAGTGGAAATATAAATATAAAAGGAAAGAAGGAAATTCTTTTGATACGGGGGAAAGAGGGAAATTACAGTCTTCATGCAGATAAGCAAGTCCACGTGCTGCACCAGCAGCTACTTTAACTCGGGTAGCCCAATCCATAGTCCCGCCTTTACCTGCAGCATTTAATCAAGTGATAGAAGTTAAGTTGCAATCACATCTGAGAATAGAGAATGTTTATGTTCACTGAAATGTGGCACAACAGAAGGCCAATTGGCTGTAGCCAATGTTAGCAGCTAGTCATGTCTTTGGACATTATTAGCCATGGTAACGAAATAAGCAACTCATCTTGAAATTGTGGAATTGGAGATCTCAATCATAGAAAAGAGAATCTATAGTACAGTAATCCAAGTACTTTAATTCATCAGTTCCTTATTTCACACCGGTCTTACCATGAAGATGATAGTCAAGCGTGTCGTTTGGCACATAGTCGTAGACAAGTAACCTTTGTTGCTCTGAGATACAATAACCAACGAGCGAAACCAAATGACGATGGTGTACACGGCTGATAATCTCAACTTCTGCTCTGAACTCACGTTCCCCTTGTCCACTTCCACTTTTCAGCTGTTTGACAGCGACTTCCCTTCCATCACTAAGAACACCTTTGTAAACACATCCAAACCCACCTTCACCCAAAACACTATCAGAGGAAAAACCATTTGTTGCCTCAGCTAATTCTTCATAAGTGAACCACGATCTTGAATTTCCAATACCGCCATGCTCTGGAGAGTACATAAAAGTGCTTTGCGAGCCGCTTGCAGCTAGATAAGCAGAATGTTGGGATCTTGATCTTAGGAAGGATGTATCTGGAAAAATAAGTATTTTATTATGGCTCCAAAAGCTGCGAAGAGGGTGGGTTGTTACACTTTTAAAATAAACTGTAAACAATACTTGAAAACAAATTTGCACAATTGGCACAGCGAAAATCAATTTTTCTGACCCGTACTTTATACTTCAAAGCTGATCAATAAATGGAAAGTGAAAAGAGAACACAGATATCCAAGTTACACAAAAGTTCAAAACTCTAGTTTTCTTGAGAAAGTAATTTTACTGAGTGCACCTGCACTCAACTCTGTAGCAAAAGGAAAAAGCATAGAGTAAATTTTCATGCAAAGAAGCAAAAGTATTCCTCCGATGTTCAGTAATACAGATGGGCCGTCTGTAATTTCGAAAAACAGAGCTTATACACCATTTTTTGATAAGGAGCTTATATACCATTTTAAAGCAACAACAACAACAACAACAACACACCGGTGTAATCCCACAAGTGGCGTCTGGGGATAGTAGGATGTAGAAGGGCAGTAGTTCTTTAAAGCAAATTCCTTTTATTTAGAATGATCATTATGGTTCAAATGCAATAGTTCTTTGTCACCACTACAGTAATCCATGCAAGGAAGAGTTCGGTAAAGGATGGATGCATTTAGTTACTCCGGCAAAGTAGAATGATTTAGCCAATAAACAAATTCCACACAACAAAATCCATAAGGAAATTCAAGAACCTATGCAAAGCAATACCTGAATTTGGTGAGGAAGCAGCAAATGGAGAGGGTCCCAAGTAATTGAGATTAAATGCACTCTCTCTTTTCTTTCGCTTCCGTGTAAACCAGACAGCAAGAATCACCAGGCTAAGGGCCAAAAACCCAGCAACAACACCAATTGCCACTACACCTCCAGTCTTATTTCCCCCACCATTTCTGGGACTTGAATCTGCAGTGATAGCAGGGTTAGGGGTAGTTGATTTAGCTGTGGGCTTCTCTGTAGGAAGGCGAGGCACAGGTAATGGAGGGGGAGCTCCAGCTAGAGATGCATTATTAGGGGGAGCAGGAGGAGAAATAGAAGGGGGTGGAGATGTTAAGGGGACAGGTGGAGGAGCAGATGGCAGTGAAGCTGGAGGGGGGGTTGATGCAGCAGGTGGAGGGGAGTTTTGTGGCGGGTTTACAACAGGTGGTGGTGGTGGTGGAGAATCAGGGGGTGGTGATGGATTTTTCACTGGTGGTGGAGGGGAAGGTGAAACTGCCGGAGGGGGAGAAGGTGGGGAAGGAGGAGGGGCTGGAGGAGGAGATTCTCGTGATGGTGGGGGTGGAGATGAAACTGGAGGTGGGGCACTGGCAGGTGGAGGAGCCTTAGGAGAAGGTGGTGGTGGTGAGGGCGGTGGCGGCGGTGATACTGACGGTGGTGGTGCTGCTTCTGTCGGAGGTGGTGGTGGAGGAGATTCTGCAGGAGGTGGTGATTTTGACTCTGATGGAGGAGGAGAAGGCGGAGCTGGTGGAGAAGAGGATTGAGGAGGTGGAGCTGAAGAGTCTGGAGGTGGAGGAGGAGATGTACTAGAACTAGAATTTGAAGGTGAAGCTGCAGGGAAAACTGGGAGTGGAACAACAGAAGGGGAAGAATCTGGAGAGGCCATTTTCAATAAAGGTCTCAACTTTAATCATGAATTATGCAGTAATCCTCTAAAATCCACATTGGAATTTCCCAAAACCCCTCATTTGCACACAAATAGTCAAATATCCAAGAATGCAAACCCTTTTTCCCAGATCTTAACTACTGTGTCATATGAAAGCCTCAAATTGAAGTCGCACTACTGGCCAAGAATCAACCTTTCAAGCCAAAACTAGTCCTATAAACCCTATAATTAAACAAAGTTAACCCAGATTAACAGATTCGAAAGAGAAAATGAGAATGCACCAAAACTGAAGTCAGCAGCGCCTAGATTCAGTAGTAAAGGAAAACTTGACAGACCCAGATCCCTCAAATTGTCATTAGGAAAAAGCATAATACAATGTTAGTAGTTCAAAACTCGACTTACCTCTTAACCCACTGCTTTCTCTTAGACTTCTGGGTCTTGCTCAATTACAGGTAGGAGCCTTAGAACATGAGAAATGGTGAAGCTGTACTAAACAAATGAAATGTGGGCAAATGGGGAACGTGGGTGCGACTTCGAAATAGTCGTTTCTTGATTTCGTTTGGTAAATCAGAATCTTGAACAAGAAAGACATAACATGGTGAGGGAGGCCTAGGGAAAAAGACTTTGTGAATAGTGATGGACTCAGCATTTACGTCAAACAAATTAATTATTGTGCGGAATAAAGATAAATAAACATTCTTCTGTGTGTGAACTGTGAAAGAACGTTATCGAGAAGCTAAGTCAAAGAAAACATCATGAAGCCCATGTTCAAGGATGAGTTTTTTTTTCGGTTTTGTGGTCTCTGCACAACAATTGTAAACAGACAATCATTAGTCATAGACCCAACACTACGTTTAGAATATTTTAGTAATTTACTACTTAGTTGTCTTCTCCGACCTTATTCTTTTGTCAGTTTATAACTGTCATTGTCTATGGAAAAACAAATATACGTTGCTATTAGCAGTAATTTATGACTCACTAAATTACTCCCTTAATTACCGGCTACGCGTAAACAATGGCGGTGTTGTGCTTAGGTTTCCTTTTTTACTGTCTTTCATCTTCTCATTTTTTACTCTTTCTTTTTCCTTTTTCGCTTTTGAGCTTAATTTTTGTGTGTAAATACGAGAAAATAAGAAGTTTACATTATCATATCACTAAAAATAAATATGAGACTTTCCATCATAAATGAGATTATAATCATAAAATAAAAGAAGTTACATGCTGTAAAATAATAAATTTTATTTACATTACAAATGTATGTAAGTTAATTCTGGCTTCGAATATCTCCTCTTTTCTCTTTATTTTTTCATGAAGTATATAGGAGTATATACTAACTTGTTAGTATACCATAAAGTTTGTTGAACTAACGAGAGAATAATGCTTTTGCTTTAACAAGGGCAAGAGTAGATGCGGTGAACTGTGCACATTGATGTTGAAAGCAAAGTTGATATATAACTGTCTCAATTTAAAAATAATATAATAAATTTGTAGCATGAAATCAAATATTACAGTTGTGGCAGAAAAATATTTATATTTGTAGCACACAGTTCCATTAAAATAGGAATATTAATTATTAATCTTTAAATATAAGCAATTTGAATGGAAAGTCAATAATTCTTTGTACAAAAATCATGTATTTTTTTCTCTTTATCTATTAGTTTTCCTTCTTTTTTTTCATCTTCTTAATTTTATTTTCTGCCGAAGCCAATATATTTTCTAAATTTGTTCCATTCGTTTTCTTTTTAATTATCTTTCTTAAGTTTTTCTCTTCCTTCTTTCTTCCTTTCTTAACATAAAGATCTTACTTCGATAATAATATACGTTAATATATACAAAATATATATATAAAAATATATATTGAATTAACACATATAAAATATACATAAAAATCCATCTTTAATTAAGATGACACTTAGACATGTGAAATATACATAAAAAATATAGCTTAAATTTAATTAAGATGGCATATAAATATACAAAAAACATATATATAAAAAATACATCCTGAATTAAAATGACACTTGACATATAAAATATATTTGAAATATACATTAAAAATATATTTTAAAATAAGATGGCACTTCACAAATAAATATACAAAAATTATATACATAAAAATATATTTTGAATTAAAGTGATACTTAAATACAAAATATAAAAGACGTATAAATCAATACATCTTGAATTTAGGTGGCATTCACATATGCATTAGATTTTAAAAAATGGAGTGAAGAAGATGAATGTTGGGCTTAATTTTTGTAGTATGCTAATAATGAAAAACAAAAGTGCTATTTATAGAATAAATAATAAATGATGCTATTTTTTAAAATAATAGTTAAAAAAGGATCAAATGTAAAATATATTTATTTTTTTTGTGACATCTGTCATACTGGACTTTACAATGACTTCTTCCTCCTCCTGAAGATTAAGTTTCTACTTTTGAGCTTGAAAACTAATTTGAGAAAAGTTATTTGCTTACAAAATTTTCAAACAAAATTTCGGGTAAAGAAGTTATATTTGAGACACTTTTTCAATCAAACAATCTTCTTTCACTAACCACTTACAATTTATTTTCTATTTTTTTAAAAATAAAAGGCCATAATTATTCAACCAAGTTGTGGCGCAAACCCTTTCCGTATAACGTTTTTCATATTCCCTCGTTTTCTTAGTGACATGTTCTTTTCTGATTAAACAAAATAATCAAGTGAAAGCTCCATTTTGATATGATATATATAATCTCCATCTATGGCATTATTATCATAATCCAACAATTGAAGTAGATGCAGAATGTAAATTCTTTTCTTTTGCCAGAACTAGTGATAAAATTATACTGTAGCAGTCTAATGAATAGTACTATTTTGTACTACGAAAAATCATCATATTCTTCCGTTTGTTTTTATCGGAGTAGGTGGTTGTCGTGAAGAGATCTTTATGCTGAAAAAAATTGCTTTTCAATGGTAAACAAAAAATTACTAGTACTATATTTCAAACACCTATGTCCAACCCCAATTGCTTTCTATCCACATTGGAAAAATGACATATTATCTAGATGGTCTTCTTGTTTGCAGTTTGAGTTATTCCATTTTCCTTTACATCGTCATTAAAGCATCGGACAAGTCTCAAGTCACCCTCTGATTATTTTTCCCTTTTTCCTTTTCAATAAAACCAGGCAACTTTTAGTCTTTTACTGTCTTTCATTAAAAAGAGAAAAGTCCCAAGTAAATTTGGGTAACATAAAAAGTTCAAACATTAGAAAATGTAAATGATTTTAGATTACTTCATGTTTGTTGCCCAATATATTTAAATGTTGTCACATCAATATTTTTCGATTTGCTTATTAAAAAAAGAAGAAAAAATAAAATTGTTATTGCATAATTGAGCAATTCTCACTATCCCACTTCTTCCTTCCCTTTCCAAGATCTCATATGTAATATAGAAACTTATAACCCAAAAAAATTACGTGTGTATGCAAATGTATCAAAGTGTGCACGACATTTCATTCTATTTGTATATTTTACAATCATTTGGGAAAAAAAAAATTGTAAAATCAATTCTCTCTAAGCATCTCTAATAGCCAATAGTTTTTTCATGACGTGTGGTATGAAGTTTGAGTTAATGCAAAAAATTCAGAGGGCACCTCTCTTTTATTTGTTGTCACTTCGCTGGAGGGAGTACGTGCTGTCCACCAAACCATGAATTAAAGAAATTGAAATGCAAACATTTCTAAAAATAAATAAGAAATTTTTGCAAAAGCACATCAATATCAAAAGATCTCACCAGGAAAAAAAATAATGATTTATAATGCAGCAACCGTTGGCAGTTACACCAGAATCCTGCCCTCTTTCTCCATCTTGTCATATATTATATTATGTCCAGTTACAACTAGGCAAACATAGGCACCAGCTAACATTTTAGGTTGGCCCCCTGAAGGCCTAATTTTTCTTGCATCAGAAGGTTGCAATTACACTTATATTGTTGGAACCTACTACTATAAAGAGAGAAGAGGAGAAGTTTGTACTCGTCTTCTTAATAGAGTAGACGAGCTTTGTCTTTATTTAGTTTTGTGTTTTCGCTTGATTTTCTGATTGGTTTGTTTGTCACTGCCCCTTCCCTTTTATCTCTCCTGAGCCGAAGGTCTACCGGGACAGCTTCTCTATATTTTTAAAGGTAGGGGTAAGGTCTGCGTACACACTACCCTCCCAGACCCCACTTGTGGAAACACACTTGGTTTGTTGTTGTTCATAATAGAGGAGGCAGCATATTTGCTCGCAATAGCAGGGACATCCTTCTACAAGGAGTCTCATCCAACACCACTTTGCAGACAAACATTCACTAAATATACATGTAAACCAATGCAAAATAAACATCAATTTGGGCCAAAATGGTAAAGCCTTAGAACCTCTACATTTTCGGACTCAAAACTCACATACAAATCGACTTGTGATAATAGGTCGACGCTGCTTGTATAAAATAAATTTTGTGTGTGCTACTGTTTGCACGAACAAACTGTGTAACCTAGTCAATCAGACCACTTGGCTCCATAGGTGGTCGTTCAAATGGCATTTGGCTTAGTGGATAAGTGCCAATTGCATAAGCATCTATAGGTTCAAGACATGTAACATAACAGAATGTAGCAGCAAGAAAATTCTAATTAGAAACTCTATTAATAATGATGCATATTTCATGTTAAAAAGCCTCAAGAAATGGCCCAGTGTAAAAAGCATGAGCATTGTGACATTGGTCAATAATAAACACATTGTTATTCTCACTGTGTTACTCATGCCAAATTTATTGAAGTTTCCTCAGACAAATGGAAATGATCAACCCTTTAAGAATAACAAACTAAAAAGCATAATTAGCAAACCTCTCAAATTTAATGCTCATCATTTTCTGCTATGAATCCACCACAAGAGATTTGAGAGTGAATTTCCATCATCATGATTGCTCAGGTCCCTCACTTTCTTTAGAGCTTGCTTCATTCTATAAATAGCTTCCAAGGCATAAACAAATCCTTTCCAACCTTCCTCAGTTCTATTTTTGGGTACACTAGTGAGTGCCCATTTAACAAGCTCCTTCACATAATCCACATCAGAAAACACAACCTCAGTGATTGGCAAAAGTGGTAGAACTTGAATCCCCAGCCTAATGTCTTTCCTCTCAGCTGGAGCAAACCAAAGAATGCTGTCTCTTTTTCTAGACCATAAAATACCAACCACCTTATTTTTCTTGACAAAACTTGGTGCATAGATTTTGTTGTCTCCTTTTACATGCCACCAAGTCTGTGCTGACAGCATTTCAAAGGCAGTAAGAGTTGATCCGATGGAAACAAGGTCTGTATCTCCATACGCGAATCCCATCAATGCTGCTGAATAATACGCATTAATAGCTTCACTTGTACTCTCTTGATTTCTCCCAAATGGAAATTCATTCAGCCCTGCAGCCCAAGAATGTAACTTCCAGAAGTCAAAACACCTAACACGAGTATAATGCCGGTTCTGCTTAAGTCCCAAGTTCGTGTAATCTTCAACTAAAGCATAGGCTTGCTTTTTGTACTGATTTCCCCAAGCAGGATCAAATTTAGTAAGCACAGAAATCCCATACACAAAGTATCCCAAATGAAAATGGTGGTCATTATAAATTCCAAAACCAAAATCAGCTGTTGTGTCATTTATCCCTTGTTTAGTTACAAGGCCACCCCATTTCCTGTCATATAAGAAACCATTGGCACCAAATGTTCCATTTAACCAAGGCTCTATTGTATCCTTCAAGTATTGAACAACAGCCAGGGTTATCTTAGGATAAGAAACCTCTTCTGCAATCAATGCCAATCTTGCTGCTCTAGCAACCAATTTCCCATAAAAATACGACGATGTAGTAGATATGTTTGATGCATTCAAAGTCTTGACATCTTTACCAAGTGCACGAATAATTTCAGGGACTGATTTTTTATTCAAACCTTTAACCGAATGCCATGATATTGGAATTGAATTTGTTTCAAGCTCCCACGAATCTCCAACAACGCCAACAAGCTCACCATCAATGCTTCTATACTGGAAATCATCCAAAACAGTTACTGAAGAATCTGCTGTTGAAAGAAGTCGACGATGTAGAGGGTGAGCAAGCATAAGCAACTTGCCTTTACCGTTCACATCCCATTTGTAACTAAGACCAAAAGACCTCAAAGTTGCACTTCCAGACACGGGATAAGCCGAGCTGTACTGATCAAGAATTTTCTCACATTGGCGATCAGAAATAGTCAAGAGAGCAATCCGTATTACACCCGAGAATCCACCAGAAATAATGGAGGATACATTGTGAGTCAAATGAATAGGAGAAGATGCATATAGGATCCATGTTTGACGATTGCGGAGTCTAATTGTGTACTTAGTGAAAGAACTATCACAAGAGAGTTTGCGTATGGGATCAACGGTTGAGATTGAAATGGAAGTGTTTCCACTAACGGCAAAGGTTAAATAAGGACTACCTCTGACCAGAAAGAATCTAAGGTTACTTGATGGTAAGTCTAAAGTAACACTAAGATCACTATATGATGAGATTATGTGGTGCTGCGTTGGGTTAGGATTCTTGAAACCGGATATAGTCAAATCCGGGCGAAAAATCTGTTCTATTAAAGCAGAGGTTATGTTCTGAGATGGGTAACAAAGAGAAACAGAGGAGTTAGCAGAGCGAATTAGATAAGGTTGGATGTATTCAGGTGTGTCACCATTCTTGAGCACAAAATTTTGGAAAAATGAATTAGTGGGCAAAGGGGTGGAAAGAAGTTGGCTAGAAAAGTAATCAGATGGATTAGGCAAGACTTTAGATTTTGCTTTTGTGAAGAGAAAATGATGGTTTGGTCTATGGTTTGAATTTGAGGTTAACTGAGCATTATAACCATTAACAAAAACAGAAAATGAATAGAACAGTAAAATAAGCAACATTGCATACTCACTGTGCAGAGAACTTTGGGTTACAGCTCCCATTTTAGATGATTGTTGAACAGATTTTGGAAGGCCCTTTAATTTTTGGCTACTGAGTTTACTTTAAAAGAGGATGGATGAGGATTGGTTAGAAAATGTAAAAAGATTCTCCTTGTCTGATATTCCACTTTAAAAGAAATAGTTGTACCAAGTTGACTCAGAAGAAGGATTTAATTCAGAACGTGACACAATCGTGTTTCATAGTTTACATTTCTTTCCTTTTTCGTAGTTGTCATTAACAGCTGGCTAGCATCATCTTGTGCTTAACAAGTGGCTAAAAGTCCAAGATTTCCTGCAAAATTAATGGCATTGTGATTAACAAGGAAAAGAAATGAGGAAAAATAAGAGATCTAAGAGACAGACAGGGAAAGTATACTGGTAATTGCTTTCTTTTAATTAAAGTTGAATGTACTGCATAATGGTGTAACGTTACAGAACTTGACGGAAGGGAAAAAATAACGTTGCAAAGACTTATTATATGAGGACTGCAGTCTGTACTTGGCATAAACTATCAGTTAAATAGGACCCATTCAACTGAGATAGAATATAAAACAAAATACGGTGAACGTTACTAACGAATATTTGCTGCCCCTTTGGTTGGTGAAGTCAATAACAGGAGGGACAAGGTTTTAAATTTTATGGGTTAAGAGTCGTAATTTTAAATTTTGTACATATTTAATGATTTTTTGGACAAAAATACAGGGTATGAGCGAAATTGAACTCATAACTTCTACGTTATATACGCCTATGACAATAACCCATTACGTAGCTCTCGTTGAAATAGATTAATGTATGATGATTCTCGCAATTTACATATTATGGGACAATAATTCAAAAGGAGAAGCCATATTTTGTTACCACGTCATGATCAGAAAGATTAAGATGTAGATTCTAGGGCAACGGGAAAGAAAGAAAACCAAAGAGCATAGCAATGTGTAGTTGAAGAAAGTGCTTTAAGAAACGGTAAGTTCAAAGTTGCAGGCGAAAACAGACAAAACTGTCCCTTTCTGGTGTGCATCTTGTTTAAAAATATACTCCATATTCTAACTTTAATTTAAGAGTAAATAATAAATGCGGCGAATTATATTTTCCGGATTCTTGGTGTGTCATAAGAAAGATTTTTGTAGAAGTAGAGCAAGAATATCAGAGCGTCACCACTAGCCACATCGTGAAGGCTGAGGTCAACGTGTTTGAAGTGTCACATCACGTATTGGACACCAAGACACCATATCTATTGGACAAACAACATAAGATACTTTGGTGTCAGACATACTGATGGAAGAAATCACCAAAAGCCTGTAGCTTGTTCATCAGCGAAGAATAATTTACCCCACACCAAAAGGCAGAGGGGAGGAAAGGAAAAGCAAAAAGAAAAGGTATCTGCTTTCTCTTGTCATCGCAGGTTAGAACCACTTCTTTTCGCTAACTGAATAGATAGAAGATATATGAAGCAACCAAATAAAGCACATATTCCTTCAGAAAGTTCAGATGAGAATCAGCTAATTGTTGACGGAACAATTCATAAGAAGTCACCTAATGCTGGTCATGAAAAAACTGTATCATGATTTGACATAGGCATGAGCCATGATAAACTAACAAGATGACCCACCTATAGATATAGTTTATTATGTATTTATTTTCCTGTTGGTTGCTGTATTGGGGGGGTGCAATACCACAACCTTCTAATGACATGCCTACACCTAATGTGAAGTTAGCTCTTGAATCCAGGTTGTTGTTTATCATGGTTCCAAGGTTCCTCCTTCATGCATATGCTATATGGTGTGGCCGATAAAGAGCCAAACATCCGATATTCAGAAGCAATATATGTTTCTGGCCCCAACAAATACTGTGCTGAGTATGATTCAAGAAGAATTTCAAACTAAGCTCCAAATATGACTCTTCACCTTTGAGGCCATATCCATAACTAGCTGGTCAGATTGGTAGCCTTTACAAAAGGCTTTCCAGATTGACACATTCTCAAAACCTCAATCTTGCACCAGGCAAAACAAATAAATTTTACTGTGCTCGGCAAGCAACCAAGTGAAACTTCTGTTCAGAAAAACATACCCATATATACATCGAAGAGGTCTTTTCTACTAGAGATTTAAGCAGCAACATAAAACATTTTTGCGGAAACATTTTGCAACATAACACCCTTTCTTATGGCTTCAACATGATCAGAAACATATAATAAAGGGCAGCCCGATGCACAAAGCATTCCGTATTCACGCAGGGTCCGGGGAAGGGCCGCACCACAAGGGGTGTGATGTAGGCAGCCTACCCTTCGAACTCGTGACCTATGGGTCACACGGCACACTAAAACAAAAATCAATTAGATCAACCATACACATTTACTCTGATAGAGAAGAATGTACACGCAATTAAGTACATGAAACTATCTGAGGTTGATCTCCCAGAATATGAAAAGAGGTTACAGCATCTTGCGACTCTATAGAGCCAACATCTAATACACTGGTCAATTCACACGCCTTAAGCAGAGAAAGGAGAGACAGGCAAGAAGTTACATTATCAGATACAAACTCAACAGAAATTACTCCTTTGTCATCAGAAGTATTGGTATATCAACTCCCAACAGTGAGACACACAGGACACGCAAAATGCAACACATCACAAGTTTCGAAGTTTTCCTATCAGACATTTCAAACTCGTACACGTTCAACAGTTACGCTAATTAAAAAGCAATGACACGGTGTGACCTTAGTAGAATATGCACCTGAATGATTGATCTAGTTTTTCACTTGAAATATCAAATATCTGGTGCATGAATATACTTAACAAGCGCCGTTACATCTTTGTATCCCTCTTTACAGCTGACCTTAACTTCATTTCCCCTTTATGGCATTTTCCCATCTTACTGAACTCTTATTGCACTTCCAGAAACAATTATGAATGAACAATCAGCAAAGAATTCGAAAACTTTCTGAATACTTAGTAAACAACCGAGACCTATAACTCCAATACCAAGTAAGATCAGATGCAGAGTACTCCTTCAAAGTTCAAACATTCCAGTAAAAGCAAGACTTCAGCACAGCCTACTCTTTTCCTTTTAAGTCTTGGGACACCAAAACCTCATCTTAAACGATGTTATAATGTTCCTTTTCTACCCTCTTACTTGCCTAAAAAGTAAAGAACATTGGAAGTGGCAATTGTTGCACTTCAAAAAATTTCACCAGAAGCAGCAAATTTGATTTAAAAAGAAAAAGGAGAACAGAAAGGAGACAAAACCGAACAGTGCCCAGATTTCAAGACAAATTTGGACTAATGGCTACCTGCTAGATGAAAAGCTGAAAAAGGGTCAAAGAATTGGGCAACTGCGAGACAGAGATGTCCAAAACAAGAACAGAGATCGAAGAACAAAGACTTTCAAGCAGCATTGCACAGAAAGCTTTCGGCTTGGAATTTTCAGATCACTGGATGATCAATAAGTTTTGATTTGCAAACAAGTGTTTTATTTTTTCAGCGCTACAAGGGATTTGGTTGATTAGATTAAGTCTCCATTCACAACAACCAGATATTTTACTTCCTTTTTAATGTATAACTCACCAGAAATCCAAATTAAGTATTTATGTCTGTGAACATTAATATCCTTCACCAGATGTGATTTCATAACTTCACATCTACTATTGGAAATGTCTGGAACCAACCTCAGACACACAAAGATCAACTCAGTAACAATATACATGGCTTTACCTACTAAATTAGGAGATTGCGGGTACACCAATGATCGATTCAGCAAATTATTTATACATGGTATTTAACATTTTTGTTTTTCATCCTAAGGAACCGAAACTTTGGTTAGACATTTATATAAATTGAGCTTTTATTTAAAACAACTAAGATCGGGGAAGAACTTACAGCAATCATATCGCAAAGCATTGAGCTGCAGACAAGTGATCCAATTTATATACAAACAAAAGAAACGACAGGTACCAAATTACGAAACAAAATAACCTTTTTTTTGTTCTGATCATGTCATATTTTGAGTATGCTCAATTAAAGCCTTAAAAGGACATTCCAAATGTAACACTCCAGAAAACTTAATGAGAGTAGTGTCGGAACCAGCAGAACTTGCTTCCATTATCACTTTCCTCCACTTTATCATCCCTAGTATGAATCCACCACAGTAGATTTGAAAGGGAGTTTCCATCATCAAAGCCAGTTAAGCTCCTAGTTTTGTCCAAAGCACCCACTTTATCATATATTGCTTCCAATGTATACACAAACCCTTTCCACCCTTCTCCAACCCCACCTTCCCTTGCCAGAGCTGGCTGCGTCCATTCGACCAACTGCTTCACAAACTGAACGTCTGAAAACAGAACTTCAGTAATGGGCAATATTGGTAAGACCTGAATTCCAAGTCTACACTCTCTCCATTCAGCTGGAGCAAACCAAAGGCTGCTGTCCCTTTTGTTAGACCATAAAACACCCACCACCCTGTTATCCTTTGTAAATTCTTCCCCATACAAAGTGCTTCCCTCTTTCACATGCCACCAAGTCTGTGCAGAATGAATCTCAAAAGCCGAAAGGGTGGATCCAATGGCAACAAGATTGGTATCCCCATAGGCCAAACCCATTAAAGCTGCTGAATAGTATGCATTTACTGCTTCACTTGTGCTCTCCTGGTTCCGTCCATCTGCAAATTCTGTCAATCCCCCAGCCCAAGAATGCAGCTTCCACAAGTCAAAACACCTCAAGCGGGCATACTTCGAATTTGTTCGCCTGCTTAAATTCATAAAATCTGCCATAAGTGCATAAGCTTGTGGCCTATACTTTCTCCCCCAGATTGGGTCTATCTTGGCTAGCACTGCAATAGCATAAAGGAAATGGCCAATATGAAAATGGTGATCATTATATACCCCAAATCCAAAGTCAGCTCCCGAATCCAGCGCCCCTTGTTTAGTCACAATTCCACCCCATTTCGATTCATAAAAGAAACCATTTGCTTCAAAAGTCCCCTCCAACCATGGTTCAACTGTATCCTTCAAGAATTTGCGGATAACCGGGATAACATCAAGGTAACAAACCTCTTCAGCTATCAATGCCAGCCTTGCTGCTCTCGCAATCAATTTACCATAAAAATAAGACGATGTTGTTGATATTCCCTTCGAATCCAACGAAGCAACATCCTTATTCAAAGCATCAATTATTTCTAAACAAGCCTCTTCCTTAACACCTTTAATCGAATGCCACGTTACAGAAACTGGATCGCTCTTCAATATCCATGAGTCTCCAACAACACCAACAAGCTCACCATCAATACTATTATACTTAAATCCATCCAACACAGTTACAGCACAATCGGCAGCAGAAAGCAGCTGGAGATGGAGAGGGTGAGCCAACATAAGCAAGTCACCCCATCCATTCTTTTCCCACTTGTACTCCAAGCAAAATGGCTGACTAAAAACCGCATTACCACTTGTAGGATAACAAGAACTAAAACGATCAAGTACTGCTTCACACGTTGGGTCAGAATTTGGCAAACAAGCAATCCGAATAACACCCGAAAACACACCAGACTTGATAGTGGACAAATCATGACTCAAATCAATGGGAGAAGAAGCATACAAAACCCAAGTTTGCCCATTGTTGAGCTTAATAGTATATTTGGTACGATTACTATTCGAATTACATTCAAGAATGGCATGAATTGTTGAAATCGAAAGCGCTACATTTCCAAGAACGTTACATGTAATAAAGGGGGAACCTTTAACAAGAAAGAACCTGAGATTACTAGAAGGAAGGTCTAATGTGACACTAAGATCATCAAAGGATGAAATTACATGGGGTGTATTTGGATTGGAATTATTCAAACCAGTGATAGTCAAATCAGCAATGAAATTTTGGTAAATAAAAGCAGGATTGTGGAACTGAGATGGGTAACAAAGAGTGAGGGACGAAAGTGAGGATTTTACAAGATAAGGGTGTATGAATTCAGGCTGATCACCATTCTTGAGGACAAAATTTTGGAAAAAAGAATTTGTGGGTAATGGATTTGAGAGGAGATGAGGGGCAAAAAAGGAAGAAGGATCAGGGAGAACAGTGGATTGAGTACTTGGGAAGAGGAAAGGCTGTGATGATGACATGGCAAGAGATTGTGAGGAAGATGAAGGTTGTGGTGGTTCAGGCTGTGGAGGGGTTTTATATGGATTTTTGAAGGGTTTTGTGATGATGGCTTTGACTTGTCTTTTGATTATCTTCAACAACATGACTTCAGATATCAAAATCTTAAGCGCGTTAATCTGATCTGAAAATTTTTGGGAGGAATACAAAATTTTATTAATTATGTCAAGTGCACAACATACCTGTCAATTTTGGTACGTCAGATTATTGTAGTAGTTGGGAAACATGCGCGTTCGAATAGCCGCCAGATGAGAGGAAATAAGGAAGAAAGAATGCAAAGTTGACCAAGTTTTAACGGGATTTCAATATTGCAAGAGAGGAGAGACAGTGGAAATGACAATTTTTTTGAAAATAGTAAAGAGTTTGACTGCAAGTGAAGTTAAGTATGGAGTAGGGAATTAGTCACTAGATACCTCTTGCTGTAAGCTAACCACTTTGCAACTTACGAAAGGGATTAAGATGAAATTGGGGATTTGGGATGTGGGATCTCTTGCTAATTACATGTTATTAGGAAGCAAAGAAAGCAAGAATCAGACGCCAATTTTTTTTCCGAGAATAGCAAATTATTTTACATGTTTCTTAAAAGTTACAGTAATTAAACGTGTACAGTAACATGAAAAAATTAGTAACTTGCTTCAATCTACATTAGAAATTGTATAGTAATAGTTTTCAATAAACCTTTTTCAAGTTCATCATTGATGACATCTACTAGTGAATGTAGTGTATTATCTCTTTGACTAAAAAATATAGATCTTGGTTCGATTAATTAAATTTATACAAATAAAAGTTAATCTTAGTTAATAATAATATTCTAAAGATGAAATTCTCGGAGGTGCAATAAATAATATGCAAATAGCAACGACGACACATAAACAATATTTAAGAAGTCAAAGGTAGTAGTATAGCATTAAATAGTGAGGAATAGCAATAAATGACTTTATGTAAATAGAACGAATGAATCACCCGAAAAAGGATGAATTTAACATATGTTCTTTCTGACAATGATGAATGATGGACAAGCCTTTGAATATCCGAGTTATTTTTGGATCTGGTGAAAAAATGTGGACAGGAATCTTAGTGAAAAGGTTGCTATTGTATGCTTGCAATAAGATCCGATTCTCTTCTCAAAGTCAAAAAATATTTTACAAATGAATATTACATGTCTTCTATCATTGTGCCTCTTTCTATTTATAGGGAACATGTTCCTAAAAATCCTAATAGTACAAATACAGAGAATATCCACTAGAATATTCTTTTTTAATGTCCTGTCTTGAAACTAGTCGTTATAACTATGTCAAGGGTACTCGACCTCGGCCTCGATCTTTGGCAACTCCTCGACTTCGATCTTTGATGACTCTTCGACCATGGCCTTTATTGTCAATTAGATTACTTCGACATGCGACAACCTAGGAACATTTTACCAATACTATTTTGACTTAAGTATTCTAAGGATAGATTTTTGACCCATACAGTTAGTCCCTCCGCTTATTGAGGCCGGCCTCGCGGACAGGTTCGATGAGCGGATCACATTGTTGGTGGTCGAGCTAATCAAGCGGACTACGCATGTCGTGGTTGTTGCGGCGAGAAGGCAACGTGGCCCTCTGTGGGCCGCACATTTCAAATGCTTCAAATTTCCCGGGTGATTTGTTGGAGTTATGCTGTCCACGGGTTAGGATGACGTCATGATGTCATGCGTCATTATGATGCATATTCCCTATGCGTCGATTTGTTTCGCATGTGACCTTTGGTTAGACCTGCCGCTTCGGTTCTGGTGCCAATCATGATGAGCCGCTTTCGATTTCGGTGTCATGACCTTTATAAATAGAGGTCTTTGGACACGATTTGGAGTTTAAATCTTCTAACACTTCGAAATCCCATACCTTTCTCTTGCTCTCTTCTTCTCCGAATTTCTCTTCTCTGTTTTAGTAACACATTGTTCTTCATTCCCTCTCGTTTGTTACTCTCCTTCTTTACGTTGAATCATGTCCAACACACCTTCTGAGGCTGGTAAGGGGAGTCGTGTTGCTACCTTAGCGGTGGTGTTTTCCTCCCATGGGGAGAGCATTTCTGCCATCGTTGAGGATGACACTTTTCCGTCGGTGGGGGAAATAATTCCACGCAACCCTGACACTAGATCCGATTTAACCAAATCTTCAGAGGCCGCGCCTGGTGTTTTTCGATCAGTGATGACGATAAAAGAATTAGCGGAGCTTAAGGCCAAATTCAGTCTTCCCAATCATGTCGAGTTGATCCTGGCCGGAGGGGAGAGGGTACATGTCTACCGTCCTGGGTATTGTGCCCTCTACATCTACCCCTTCCAAGTCGGTTATTCTTTCCCTCTCTTTCCACTGGTGGAAGAGTTCTGTCGCCACTACAGCGTTTGTCCTACTCAGCTCGCACTGTATGTTTATAAGATTATAAATATGCTCACAAAGTTTGCCAAACTGGCCGAGGTCGAGTTGACGCTACGACACTTAATACATCTATTCGCCCCTAGGTTTTACAGGGAGACGATGCTAAGCATTCGCCACCGAGGAGGAAAATGCTTGGCGGTGAAGATGGACGACAAGGCTAATCGTCAATTCTAGTTCAACTTCTTTTTAGTGGGAACCGAAGACGTTGTGGCCAATGTCGACGGCTTTCCCGAGGCTTGGAACTATACTCGTAAGTGCCTGATTTCTTTCCCGTATTCGGTCCTGAATTCTGACTTCTCGTCTTCTTCTTTTGCAGCTAAGACCTCGCCTCCTCCTTTGGACGCTCATATTTCTGATTGTCGAGTGGATCCTCCCTCACATCATAAGGATCCGTGATTGGCCAAGTTTTTTCAAGAAAAATTTGGGCATGCCCCCCCCCCCCCTCGACTGGTAATTTCCTTTTTGTAATCGTGGCCGCTCCGTTTCCTATTATGTACAGATTTGTTTTGCTGACTTAATGCTGTCTTTTTCTCAAGCAGGGATTCTCGGAGGAGGCGGGCACCAGTACCTTCTTTCCAAAGGACGGTTGTTTCCTCCTCGACTTCGGCTCCTATTGTGGCTACTGCATCTTCCGTACGACCTCGACCTCAGCTACCGTAGCTCAAGAGCCTATCTCCATTCCTTCTGCTACTCCTGCTTCCCAACTCTACTCATTAGTTAATGAGGACGACATCTCCCCTGATGACAGTGGTCTAATGCCTCGTAAGATGAGAGTCGTAGATACGGGGGGAAAGGGGCTGGCGGCCGTTGATGTGGGAGGTTGTGGCTTTGTCCTTCGAGAAATGGGCACAGTACATATTGGAGAGATCCTTGAGGCAAGTCTCGAGGCCCCTCACTTGGAGGAAACGAGCATGCGTCCTGCCGGGGATGCGGTCGAGAGCGTGGTGCGAAATGACAGCCCTGCTCTTCAGGGGAATGAGGATGCCTCTTCTTCAGGGGTTACGGCAGGCGTGCCTTTGACTGATGATAGAAGGAAGGCCGTTGCTGAGGAGGATGTTGGATCTAATTCCGATGTAGACGAGTTTAGGATGATCGATGAGGGGTTAACTCAACTCGAAGTGAGGTTAGAAGGGGCTTCAAGGACCATTGTGATCCCGATGTATCGTAACCTTCTTGTGAATACCGAGGAGATAGTCCCCTCCCTCGGCCCTCTTCATTCTGAAATTGAGGGTACGACCCTCGACACTATGAGTGATAGTGACATGTCAAATAACATTGCCGGTCTTGCCCTTCGGGTGAGTACAATTTTTGTCCGTTATTTTCTTTATGTTTCTCCTTTTCGTAGGCTCTAACTCTCTTTGTTTGTTTTGCAGACGGTTGTCCTAGAGATCGAAAGTGCTCATAGGGAGCAGAGGCATAAAGATATTTATGTGAAATTGAAGGATAATTACTTCAAATGCCTCGAGAAGTACCGAGATCTCTGGTATCGGCTTTGTGAAGGCGGCGATGTGTGCCAACTGAGGGAGAATTTAAAGGAAAGAGATGAGAATCTGATGCAAGTAGTTGGGAAATGTAGCGTCCTTGAGGGGATGTTGAGTAGTAAGGAAAAAGAGCTTGAGCTTAGCAGGGGGTAGAAGCCTAGTGCAGTGATCTCCAAGCTCAGGTAGTCTCACTGCGAGGCCAACTTGAGGAGTGTCAATTCACGGCGGAGGCTCTTAGTGGCGAGGTCGCCGAAAAGACGGAGGAGCTAGAGAAGGTGGAGTCCACCCGGTCGGAGGCTTTAAGGAAGACAGAGACCCTTGAGGTGGTGGTTCGAACTCTTCGTTCCGAGCGAGAAAATGACTTGTCAACAACAAGGCTTAAAGAAGAGCGGCTCGATGAAAGGATTAGGGAGTTGGAGAAAGAGACCTCTGCTATTTATGGTCGGGTTACTACTATATAGGCCGAGAAGGCTAAACTACTTGAACGACCTTCTTCATCTGCGGCTTCTGGCTTTCCCAACATTCCTTGTCACTTGTACGAAGAGTGGATTCACGCCGAAGCCCGACTAGATTTGCTTTACGAGTTGCATGTTGCGGGCTCCGTTTCTGCTGCGGACTTCGAGCACCTCGTGTCAAGGCTTGGGTTGCTTGTGATTGTGATCCGACTACTCCTCGTCCTGGTGAGGAAGAGGGGGATAATTGCTATAGATCGCCTTGAGGACGAGGCGTGATATGATTCTATATACCCTTCGGGCGAGAATGGATAGGGCGCTGGGGGCCGAGACGGTGAGGGTATCGGTGGTCAGGGGGGTGATGCTGTTAGAGACCGAGATGGAGAGGGTACTAAAGGCCGCAATGACGATGGCCAGTAGTTTTCTTTTAACTTGTGTATTTTTGCCGGCGTCTTCAAGAGCCTTTAGTAAAAAAAAATTAAAAGTATGAAATATCAAAGTCGTTTCTCGCATCTTCTTATGTTCCCGTGGTTCTTTTATGTACTTGTGTATTTTTTGCTTTTTTTGTTTGCTTGTTTCGCTTTTTGTCTTCATTGTTGTTGTGTTTCAGCTAGCCGTGGTCTTGGAGCCAAATAATCGTGGGTTATATCAGCCCTTTGTTTATATAGGTCGAGTGTGTTTCTTCATTGAGTTCTGGCCGAGGGCCGATATGTGTTGTTTGGACTTAGTCGATTTTGACTTTTTGTTAAGTTGCGATCGAGGGCCAGTAGATGTTTGTTCGAGCGAGGTCAAACATAACCTTTTCGTTAAATCGCGGCCGAGGGCCGATAGGTGTTTGTTCGAGCGAGGTCAAATATAACCTTCTCATTAAATTGCGGCCGAGGGCCGGTAGGTGTTTATTTTAGCGGGGTTGAACATAACCTTTTTGTTAAATCGAGGCCGAGGGCCGATAGGTGTTTGTTCGAGCGAGGTCGAACATAACCTTTTCATTAAATCGTAGTTGATGGCCGGTAGGTATTTGTTCGAGCGAGGTCGAACATAACCTTCTCATTAAATTGAGGCCGAGGGTCGGTAGAAATTTGTTTGAGCAAGGTCGAACATAACCTTTTCATTAAATCGCGGCCGAGGGCCGATATAAGTGTTTGTTCGAGCAGAGGTCGAACAGAACCTTTTTGTTAAATCGCGGCCGAGGGCCGGTAGGTGTTTGTTCGAGCGAGATCAAACATAACCTTGATACAAAAAAAGCAAAAAAGGTGATAAATGTAAGTTTCTTATTACTTTGGTTACATACGTAGAGTTACAGATTTTGGGTGTTGGCTGGCGTTCCCAGTCCAGTCTACCTAGTCCTTTCATTGTTGGACTTGGAGAGTATTGAGAAGTTGAATAATGAAAATAACGAGTCCCTCCCTCGCGTACTTCGAGTCGTTGTGTTCCCTTTTCCGCCTCATTAAAAACCTCCTTGAGAAAACCCAAATGAGACAAAAATAAAGAAAGGGAAAAAGAGTACAACTTGGGTGACACTTTCTCTCAGAAGTTGAAGTATTTGAGGTGGCTGATGTTCCAATTGTTTGGTAGTTGGTTTACTTCCATTGTTTCTAGTTAGAATGAACCCTTGTTTGCTTTGGCTGTGATTTTCTATGGACCATCCCAGTTTGTTCTCAGCTTGCCTTCCTGGGGGTCTTTGCTCGTATGAGTTTTGGCTTTCAGCACGTAGTCCCCGACTTTAAGTGGCCGAACCTTTTCTTTCTTGTTGTAATAGCGTTCTGCTTGTTATTTTTGGGCGACCATTCTTATGTACGCCATATCTCTTTGTTCGTCGATCTCATCGAGTTCCTGCCTTCTGCTCTCATCGTTACTCATACCGCTTTCGTGGGAGTACCTTAGGCTGGGTTCTTCGACTTCGACCGATATTACTGCCTCGATCCCATAGACCAAAGAGTAGGGCGCCTCTCATGTGCTCGTCTTCAGAGTTGTTCGGTAGGCCCATAATACTTCTGGTAGTATTTTCGGCCACAGTCCCTTGGCGTCATCGAGCTTTTTTTTCTTCATGATGTTTAGTATGGACTTGTTGGAGGACTCTGTTTGCCCGTTACCCACTGGGTGATATGGGGGTGAGAGTATCCTCTTGATATGCCATTTCAAAAACAAATTGGCGGTTTTCTTTCCCGTGAACTGGGGTCCGTTGTCACAACTGATTTCCTTGGGTAAGTTGAATCGACAAATGATGTTTATCCATATAAAGGTGATTACCTTTTGTTCTTGTATTTGGGCGAATGCTCCTACTTCCACCCATTTAGAGAAATAGGCAGTTAAAACCAAAAGGAATTGTACATTACCTCGCCCTGCTGGGATGGGGCCCACGATGTCCATTCCCCTTTTGATGAACGACCACAGGGAGGTAATTAAGTGGAGGTGTTTTCCTGCTTGGTGAATCATTGGGGCGTACATTTGGCATTGTTCGCATTTTCTCACGAAGTCTGCGGCGTCTTTCTTCATAGTGGGCCAGTAGTATCCCGCCCATATGAGGCATCTGACTAGCGCTCGATTGCCGGAGTGAGCACCACAATGGCCTTCATGGAATTCTTCGAGGACGCGTTGGGTCTGGTTTGGGCCCAGATATTTCGCTAGGGGGCCGTCGTAAGTCCTCTTGAATAGGTCTCTATGGAGGAGACTGTATCTGTCCACTTGCATTCTTAGTTTCCTTGCTTCTTTCTTGTCGTTTGGGAGTGCACCGTCTTGCAAATATGAGATAATACGATTGTGCCAATCCCAAGTTAAGTTTATGGTTCTTACCTCGATTTGGTCTAGTGATGAGTTGAGAAGGTGGACTACGCTTTTGTCCTCGGTCGTGATGCTTTTGGTAGCTGAGGCTAATTTGGCAAGGCCGTCCGCTTCGGTGTTCTGCGCCCGTAGGATCTGGTCGAGCTGGCATTCGTCGAACTCAGGCAGTAGCTTGCGGATCCCAGTCTGGTATTTTTGCAACCTTTGTTCCTTGATTTGGTAAGTCCCTATGACTTGGTTGACTACAAGGTTGGAATCACATTGAAGTTTCAACCACTTCGTCCCGTATTTGAGTGCTAGCCTCAATCCTACAATTACAATCTCGTACTCGGCCTCATTGTTAGTCATATCCGGGCACCTTATGGACTGGCAGATTACTTTGCCTGTAGGGACCTCGAGTACGAGTCCCTGTCCGGACCCTGATGCGTAGGACCCAGAGGTCTTGTGCTTGGAGGGAAGCTTGGATGACTTCCCTTTCGACTTCAGGCATTATTTTTGCACTGAAGTCACCGATGAAGTCGGCGAACTCCTGTGACGTTATCATTATTCTCGGCTGGTATGTGATATCGTGCTCGCTTAGCTCGATAGCCCACTTGGCCAGCCTCTCCGATAGCTTGGGTTTATGTAAAATGCCCTTAGGGGAACGATCGAGATGGGGTGGCATTGGAAATAGGGTCTAAGCTTTCATGAAGCTACAACAAATGCCAGAGCCAATTTTTCGAGGTGCGGGTACCTCGTCTTGGCGTCGACAAGTGTTTTGCTAACGTAATAGATAGGAGATTACATACCTTTGTTTTTGCGGATCAGGACTGCACTTACCACTACTTCGGAGATGCCTAGATCGACGAGGAGATGCTCCCCGGGTTTGTGTTTTGAAAGTAGGGGTGGTGATGATAGGTATATCTTCTGTTCTCGCAGAGCCCGGACGTACTCGGGAGTCCATTTGAGGCCGTCGTCCTTTTTGAGCACGCCAAAAAACTTGTGACATCTATTAGATGACCGCGAGATGAATATCGATAGGGCGGCGATTCGACCAGTCAACCTTTGTAGTTGCTTCTTGGTAGTCAAGAGCTCGGGTATCCCCTCGATAGCTTTGATTTAGTCCGGGTTGACCTCGATCCCCCGTTGGGACACCGAAAAACCTAAGAACTTTCCCGAGGCTATGCCAAACGCGCATTTCTCCAGGTTTAGTTTCATCCCGTACGGTCTTAGTATGTCAAAAACTTCCTTCAAATGATCCATATGGTCCTCTGCCTTTACGGACTTGACCAAAATGTCATCTATATATACTTCCATGGTCTTGCCGAGCTGGTCTTTGAACATCTTTGTCACTAATCTTTGATATGTAGCCCCCGCGTTCTTTAGCTCAAACGGCATGACCCTATAATAATATATTCCTTGGTGGGTGATGAACGTGGTCTTCTCCTGGTATTCTTCCTCCAAAAGAATTTGGTTATAGCCTGAGTAAGCATCCAAGAAACTCAATAGCTCGTGCCCAGCTATTGCGTCAATGAGTTGGTCGATATGGGGTAATGGGAACGAATCCTTCGGACATTCTTTGTTCAAGTTTGTGAAGTCCACACACATCCGCCATTTCCTATTTTTCTTTTTGACTATCACTACGTTGGCGATCCACTTAGGGTACTTTGACTCCCTGATGGAGCCATTCTCTAACAGTTTTCCCACTTCCTCACGGACTGTATCGTTGATGGCGGGGTTGAATTTATGCCTGACCTACTAACTGGGGAGGGGGGGTGGAACGGGTCAACATTTAATTTGTGTGTGGCGATTTCCCTTAGGACACCCGGCATATCTGCATGGCTTATGGCAAATAAATATGCATTAGTTATTAAGAATTCACTGAATTTACCTAATTCCCAGAGTTTGTAGCCGATATAGGCCTTTTTGCTATGGTCGTTGAGGTCCAAATAAACGGGGTTGAGGTCTTCTATGTTCGAATCCGCAGCCTCGACCATTTCGGGATACATGATGACGTCTCCGCTTTTTCCTTGCGTCTACCTCGACCCTGTTGATTGCTTTGCCTCTTTTTCCTTGTCTTTTTTCTGTTGGGTTACCGTGTTGTCTAAGGCAATACGGTAGCATTACCAGGGCATGCACTGCTCTCCACGTATGCTAAATATTCCCCATGGTGTTGGGAATTTAATTATTTGGTATAGGCTGGAGGGGATAACTCTCATGTGATATATCCATGGTCATCCCACTATGGCGTTGTATGCGGTGGCCTGATCCATGATGTGGAATATCGTCTCCACTATTACGCCGCCGGCCAAGACGGGGAGTGTAATTTCCCCTGATGTCTGCTCAACTGCATTATTAAAACCGGTTAGCGTGATGCAGCGCAACACTATCTTATCCTCGAGTCTCATTTGGGTAAGGACTCGGGGATGGATAATGCATGTGTCGCTTCCATCGTACACCATGATACGTTTGGAATCGGTATCTAAAATGCGTAAAGTAATAACAAGGGTATCATTATGAGGAAAGTCAAATCGTCGGCATCCAACTCATAGAAGATGATACTTTCTTCAAGTCTGACGTACCATTCGTGGGTGATAGACCGCTTGAGCTTGTGAGTGGTGGTGAACTTCATGCTATTGATAGAGGCATTGTCGCTGCTGCTGATGATCATGTTAATAGTACGAGCTGGTGATGGCGGCTTCAGCGGGCCTTGGTATTTGCGTCCTCTAACGAAGTTGTTTCTCCCCTTGTCGCTTAACAACTCTTTAAGGTGTCCCTGGCGCAACATATTTACGACTTCTTGTCTGAGGGCAATGCAATCTTCTATTTTGTGCCCCACATTCCTGGTGGAACTCACAGAGGGCGTCGGATTTTCTGGTGTTCGGGTCTAATCTCATCTTCGGCGGCCACTTCACTTTTGCTCCAAGGTTCTCAAGAGCGTAGACTATTTCTGTAGGTGACACACAAAAATTATGCACAGATAATAAAGGGGCATACCTCTTTCGTTCCGGTGAGTCCCTGTTATTGGCCTGGATGGGCCTTCTTCATAACGGGGGGAAGGTGCGGCGACCGCCCTGACATATGGTTGGTGTCGTTCCCTATTGGGTCGTGAAACCGGGTGATCCCTCCTGATGTTGTCTCTTCGTTCTTATCTAGATTCGGTTTGTACCGAGGTTAGTCGGTGAGTTGGTCCGTTGAGGTCGTCTTCATCTGCTCGAACCTTGGCACAATAGGCATTATGGATTTCGTCCCAAATGGTTGGAGGACATTTCATCTGTCGGCATAATAGGCATTATGGATTTCGTCCCAAGTGGGCTGCGTCATCGCTGTACGGCTGCTCTACGAACCTGCCGGCGTCCTGACGAGCGTAAAACACAACAAAAAATTATTGCTCGCTAGTCAAAGATAGTATAGTTTAATTATCGTCTCCACAGGGATTAGATTTAAACAATGTTCGAATAATCTTCAGTTGATTACTATCCAGGAAAATTAATACTTGATTTGATGACTATTACTACGATTAACTACTAAAAATTAAGCAATTAACACTTAATCACAAAAGACAGCAGATGAACAACGAAGAAATATCAATGGGAGAAATAAGGGTAATTGACTAGATAGGTGCAAGATAATTGATTCGGGGTCCAATTCTTGAGTTAATTCACTTTATAATACGGTTGATTCTCACGAATTCAACCAAAAATCAGATTAACTTGAAGTTAATGTTCCTCTTTCGATTAAACGTTAATTTCGCTAATTAATCCAATTAAAGCACGGTTAACAATTGCAATAATAAAATAATGGTTATAATCTAAAGGGTAACTTCTCACGAATATTTTCCTATTTTCTAGTTTGATTAACAATTCAATAGGCTCTTTCGATTACCTATTTGAATCACGAATTTAAACTAGAGCATAAGATTTAAAGAAATTCAATATCAAGCTTCTCTTTCGATTAAGCAAAATAGTAAATAACTCTACAATGCGAAATTAAACTCCATCAATTAATTCTAACAATTATCAAGAATCGAATCCCTAATCACGTTATCAAAACACCGTATCTGTCAACACCCTAATGGAATTTACTCCATATCAATGGAATAAGTCATCTCAATGGAATAAGTCATCTCAATAATGTTTAGAAACAAAGAAAACATCAATACTAATGATTCGATACAAACTTCTGTATTGCATCGATTGTTGGTTGAAATCTTGATGAATTCTTGAGTCTTCTTGCCTTGGTTGGTTCTCCAATCTTTCATAGGTCAAAAGTCCTCTAAAATTTGTGTTTTTGGCATATTTATACCATGTAAAAATAAGCCCGAACGAAACTACCCTTTCCTAGCCAAAACATGAGACTACTTTGACAAACTTGTACATGCGCTCCGTGCATGCCATGCGGCGCGCTTGTGAGGAAGTTCAGAGAGGTGAGACTTTGTCAGGCAACATCAATTACACAACCGCCTCGCGGCGCCCCATGCAGCGCAAATGTGAGGTTTTCTCAGAGTAAATAGTTTTGTTCACTTTTTGACATTCGGCCTTGGTCCTCGACCTCTGAACATGATCCCGGCTTAATTTTCTGGGCTTTTACTCAGACTTTAAAACTCCAACTTGTTCAATTTAGCTCTAATTTTGTCACGACCCAAACTGGAGGGCCATGACTGGCACCGGTGTCATACCTGCCGAGCACCAACACACATTTTATCTAACCTTTCTTATTATCTATAAGGGACGACGAGATCAATATAAATGGTAGACATGAATCCTAAACAACCAACCATGACAGATTATGGCATGAACATATATAACATGGGCCGACAAGGCTGTCATGAAGCTATGTATGTGTAAGGTACGAGCTGACTAGCTGCCATGAGAAACTATACAACAAAAATCAGTCGATAAGGAAATCCAAACTATTCATGAGTCGACACCTGTCTATGAGCCTCTAAAGGAACATAAGTGATGCAACATTGTTGGAAAAGGGCCCCGACATACCCATAATGTCTATAACAAAAATGCATACCAAGACCATGGAAAGTCTGGAGAAGGGATCTCGCCAATAACCGCTGAACTGGGCAACCTACTTTGGTGGGGGAGCTTCGCCTACCTCTCTATCAGGACCTGCAGCACGACATGCAGCGTCCACAAATAAAAAGGACGTCAGTACGAATAAAGTACTAAGTATGTAAGGCCGAAAGCAAAAGTAAGAACAGTAATGTAAACAGGGATAGAGAATATACAACATGTAACATTTGGGTACCTCTGAGGGCTACTGACATGAAATGCATGATACACACACACACACACACACACACACACAAACACACATACACACACACACACACACACATATATATATATATATATATACACACACATCAACTTTTAAAACATACGCCTCTGTGGGCATCATCATCATCATATTGTACCCGGCCGTAATAGGCTCGGTAAAAAACATACCCGGCCATCATAAGGCTCGGTAGAATCGTATCCGGCCATGTGGAGCTCGGTAAATCCCAACCGATCAGTGGTTGCACAATTGGTGCCATACCCGGCCGATATAGCGCGGCTCGGTAGAGTAAAATAGATACATATATATGATGCGTGCTGGACTCATTGGAATCACATTTTGAACCTTTCAGAGTGACGTAAGGTCGGTATCCTCCGTACACGTTATTAGGATTTACTCTTCATCAAGAATCTTATAAGAATCAGGAAGTACCAACAACATTGATGACATAAGAATAAGAGAAGTAACATCAACATCAATCGTTCCATAAGAAGGGAAACAATGTATGTACTGCTAGCTTCTAAGAGTGGAGTATCTTTGAAAGCTCGTTCATTACATTATGTACAATTGGAGTCGTGCAAACGAAGGATAGGGATAGCCTCACATACCTTGTATATACTGCCCAACCTCAAGCTATGCAAATGTCACGACTATTTAGTCTATAATAAGAGAAATGGCACTATCGTTATCGTTTAAGCGTCGTAACTATTATGTATCAACCGCAACCTATTTTACGATAAAACAGACAACACCTCCCCTATTTATATGACTTACCACAAGTTAAAACAATCACCAAACAGCCCAACCAACATCAATAATAATCATATTGAGCCTCCCAAAATAGTCCACAAACCAACAACATTACTAACAAGCCTTTCGATATATATCCCACAAGTTCTAGCTTCAACGACTTAGCCGTAACTTGGATAATCTTAAATACATGTAGGTTAAGAGGTTCCTTACCTTTAAACAGAAATAACAACTCCAATTTGACCTTAATTGACCACGAAGTATCCCTCCAATGCTGTCATAAGAACAAGGAAGCAAAATTAGCAATCCATTAGGGTTTTTCGGCACTAGAATTACTTTAGAAGACTTGAAATCACCTAGGGTTGATATTAAAAACTTGAGGGAGCATTTTACAGAACATAAACCACTTAAAACAACCTCCCACACGAGCTGGAACAACACAAAAATTAGCAACAATAAGAAGAACAAGAAACTTACTAGCGCCACGGGATTTCCGACACTTGATTTATGTTGTTTGCACTTTGTTTTGGTCTTGGATCATGAGAGAACCTTGAGAGAGTGTTTTTAGGGTTCTAATGTCTGAATATACTGAAAACGAATCACTTAAAATGGGGTTTAGGCGTGTTATATATATCCATATGTCTCAACCGCCTATGTGGGCCCCATAGAGAGCTGCTTGTCGCAGTCTCGCAAAAACGCGAATATCTCTCTACTCTGAGATTGTATCGACGCATGGTTTAATGCATTGAAAACTAGACTCATAGATCTTCAATTTGGTGGTAGATCACCCCGTAATTCCAAGTAAATTGGGATAAAAACTAGACTTATATATCTTCAATTTTCTCGACTTTTATTTCATAACTCGTTTAACTTCAAGACTTATGATACAGATATTATATGATTCAAATACCTTAAAACATGACCTCTTGGGAATATTAAGCACCTCTAGATTTACCCGAAAAAACGGGTTACAACATCCTTGATTCGTTTAACTTCTAATACTTGTTAACCACTCTTATACACCCTTGTATCGTTTAAGACCAGATACACCCTTGTATCGTTTAAGACCAATATGTTAACTTCTTATCATCTCAAAGATAATTTCTTCTCGAATTTACGTCGATTAACTTACGGCGTGATCTAATGTACGCGAATATGGGTTGTAACACCCTCCCCCTTAGGAACATTCGTCCTCGAATGTAAGGGTTTATGGGGAGTCTAACTCATCGTGGATTCCGACGGAAATTTCCGACTGAGTTTCCCCTATAAAATGGACTCTAGCCAAACTTGCAAGTAGTTAAACCCAACTTATGGCCTTACCAGGCTATATAAAGCATTATGGATATGTACATTATCTGCATATCACCATTTTGTATTAAGAAAGAGTATTCTCAAGCTATTGCTTACCTCATAGAGCCGTTTCACCTTCTAATGCGTCCAGCGTTCCCCCGACATCCTCGTTATCTTCAATCTGGAATAGGTAAGGGTATTTAGACTTCATCTCCTCTTCTGCTTCCCATGTCATTTCTTCCGTATTCTTGTTCCTCCACAATACTTTAACGGAAGCTACATCCTTTGTTCTCAGCTTGCAGACTTGTCAATCTAATATAGCCACTGGCACTTCTTCATATGATAGATCCTCTGTAACTTGTACATCTTTGATAGGGATGACCTGAGAAGGGTCTCCAATACATTTCCTCAACATAGATACATGGAATACCGGGTGGACAAATTCCAATTCGGATGGCAATTCTAACTCATAATCAACCTGTCCAATTCGTCGAAGAATTTTGTACGGCTCGATATACCGTGGACTCAGCTTACCCTTGTTCCCAAAATGCATACCACCCTTCATCGATGAGATCCTCAGGAAAACCCAATCACCAACCTCAAATTTCATATCACGACGTCGGACATTGGAGTAAGACTTTTGCCTGCTTTGTGCCGTCCTCAGTCGGTCTTGTATCACTTTCACCTTCTCAATGGCTTGGTGAATCAAATCTAGCACATATAATTCTGTCTCATTGACTTCGAACCATCCAACTAGTGATATACATTTCCTCCCATACAGTGCCTCGTATGGGGCCATTTTAATTCTGGAATGGTAGCTATTATTGTAGGGAAATTCTATGAGTGCCAGATGGTCATCCCAATTCCCCTTGAAATCTAGAACACATGATTATAGCATATCTTCAAGTGTCTGAATGGTACGTTCAGCCTGTCCGTCAGTTTGCGGATGGAATGCAATGCTGAGATTCACTTGTGTGCCTAAACCCTTCTGAAAAGACCTCCAAAATTTAGCCATAAATTGAGCTCCTCGGTCTGATATAATAGATACTGGCATACTATGAAGCCTAACAATATCTTTGATATACAACTTCGCATAATCTTTAGCCGTGTAAGTTGTCTTAACTGGAAGAAAATAGGCACATTTTATAAGTCGATCAACTATCAACCAGATGGAGTCAAACTTATATAAGAGCGAGGTAATCCAATAATGAAGTCCTTATTAATAACCTCCCATTTCCAGGTCGGAATCTCTATATTCTGAATCAATCCACCGGGTTTCTGATGCTCGATCTTTACTTGTTGACAATTAGGACACTGGGCTACAAATTCTACAATAGACTTCTTCATGTTATCCCACCAATACTGCTCCTTAACATCATGATACATCTTTTCGAGCCGGGATGGATGGAATATTGGGACTGATGAATCTCAATCATAATCTTCTCTCGCAACCCTACCACATTAGGCACACATAATCGACCCTGGTATCTCAGTGCCCTATCTCCTCCGATCTCGAAAGCCGTAATTTTACACTACTGAATGCTCTCTCTCAATCGTACTAAGGTAGGATCTTCATATTGCCGTGCTTTTACCTCGGCTACCAAAGATGATTCTGATGTATTCTATACAGTAACACCTCCTTCATCAGAGTCTAACAATCTGATTCTCATATTGGCTAGATGATGAAGCTCTCTAGTCAACCCCTGTCTACCTGCCTTAATGTGTACTAAGCTTCCCATTGACTTACGACTGAGAGCGTATGCCATAACATTGGCTTTACCGGGATGGTACAATATCTCGACATCGTAATCTTTCAGTAATTAAAGCCACCTATGCTGCCTTAAATTCAACTCCTTCTGCTTGAAGATGTATTGTAAACTCTTGTGATCTGTGTAGATGTCAACATGGATGCCGTATAAGTAGTGCTGCCATATCTTCAAAGCATATATTACTACAGCCAATTCCAAATCATGAGTCGGGTAATTCTTTTCATGCTTCTTCAATTGTCTTGATGCATAAGAATTCACCTTCCCACGTTGCATCATTACGCACCCCATACCTATACCCGAGGCATCACAATATACCACATAACCTTCTGTTCCTTCTGGGAGAGTGAGCACTAGCGCGGATGTCAATCAATTCTTTAGCTCCTGAAAACTACGTTCACAAGCGTCAGACCACTGGAACTTGGTAGCTTTCTGTGTTAACTTAGTCAATGGTGCTGATTTAGAGGAAAACCCTTCTACAAACCACCTATAATATCCTGCTAGCCCCAAGAAGCTGCGGACTTCTGATGGTGTTGTAGGTCTCGGCCAATTCTTCACTGCATTGATCTTCTGAGTGTCGACACTAATATCCTCGTCAGATATCACATGGCCAAGGAATGATACTGAGTTTAGCCAAAATTCATATTTGGAGAGCTTATCATATAACTTACGATCCTGAAGGGTCTATAATACTATCCGCAAGTGGCCCGCATGTTCTTCCTCCGAACGAGAATACACCAGTTGTCATCAATGAATATGATCATGAACACATCAAGATAGGGCTTAAATACACTATTCATGAGATCCATAAAAACTGGTTGGGCATTTGTTAGACCGAATGACATCAATAAGAACTCAAAGTGCCCATATCTTGTCCGGAAGGCCGTCTTTGGAATATCCTTCTCCTTAACCCTCACCTGATGATACCCTGAACGTAAGTCAATCTTGGAGAAATACTTGTCACCCTGGAGTTGGTCAAACGGGTTGTCAATCCTTGGAAGTGGATATTTGTTCTTTATAGTAAACTTATTCAACTGTCGATAATCGATACACATCCTTAACGACCCGTCTTTCTTCTGCACGAACAAGACTGGCGCATCCAATGTGAAGTGCTAGGCCTAATGAAGCCTTTATCCAACAAGTCCTTCAACTGCGCTTTCAACTCTCACAACTCTGTCGGGGCCATCATGTATGGAGGGATAAAGATCGGTTGAGTGTTAGGCAACACATCAATGCTAAACTCAATCTCCCTTTCAGGAGGAAGGCCTGGGAGTTCATCTGGGAAAACATCTAGAAATTCATTGACTACGGGGATTTATTGTAGAGTAGGCGGCTTCGCCTCCGCATCCCAAACACGAACGAGATGATAAATGTAACCTTTTTAGATCATCTTCCTTGCCTTAAGATAGGAAATAAACCTACCTTTCGGCTTAGCAATGTTCCCCTTCCATTCGATGACGGGTTCACCAGGAAACTAAAACCTAACCATCTTCGTACGACAATCAACATTTGCATAGAATGAGGCCAACCAGTCTATTCTTATTATCACATCTAAATCAACCATTTCTAACTCAAATAAATTTTCCTAGGTTTGACGACTACAAATCATCATTGTGCAACCTCTATATACCCTTATAGCAATCACAGAATCTCTTATCGGAGTAGATACTGCAAGTGGTTTACTTGTCAATTCAGGTTCAACGCCAAACTTATTAGCCACAAAGGGTGTAACATATGATAATGTAGATCCCGGATCAATTAACACATATACATCATAAGAAAATGCAGACAATATACCTGTAACAACATCCAGAGATGACTCGAGATCTTGTCGACCAACTAGAGCATAGGTTAGATTTTGAGTACCACTCGAACTCAGCACTGCACCTCTACCTCTACCACGACCTGTCGACTGCTGAAAACCTCGTGTTGGAGGTCGAACTGATGAGGAAGAACCAGACACAGATCCAGTCGGCTGAGCCATTCCACCACCTCCTCTTTTAGGACAATCCTGCATCATATGGCCAGGCTGTCCGCAAGAATAGCATGCATCGGAACCTCGACGACACAGTTTAAAGTGGGCCTTGCCGCACTAATCACAACGAGGAGTTGGGGATCTCGTTTGACTAGTATCCCTATGATATTGTGAGCCTGATGCCCGCGAACTCTGACCTGAACCAAAATAGGTAAATCGATCATACCGAGGCCTCTAAAACTATGGAAGAGCACTAGCTACAGGTGGCGCCGAACTCCTCGAAGACTGGGGCCTGATACTACCTCTGAAGTCATCAGGATACCCTTCAAACCTCGCCCTCTTATGCTGGCCCCTATCCTGCTCCCTATCTTCCCTTTGCTGGCGCTTATGATCCTCTAGTGTCTGGGCATAAGCCTGAATAAGGGAAATATCCATGCCCTCTACCAAGGAGGTTGTCGTGCACTCATTTATCAAATATGGTACCAACCCGTTCACGAACAGGTGTACCCTATCGCTCATCTCGGCCACCATATGGGGAGCATACCTTGCTGAAGAATCAAACTGCATATTATACTCTTGCACGCTCATATTACCTTGTTGAAGGTTCAAGAACTTATCAGCTCTAGCTTGTCGTATCTCAGCTGGCAAGTAGTGACGAAGAAAAGCCTTAGAAAATTCCTTCCACACAGTTGGAGTAGTGCTCGGATCCCTGGATCTCTCCTAACTATCATACCAGAAAATCGCTAAATCACGTAACCGATAAGAAGCCAATTCTACTGCCTCCGTATCACTAGCATGCATAACCCGCAGTGTACGATGAACCTAATCAATAAAAGTCTGTGGGTCCTCCTTGGGGTCTGATCCAGTAAACACTGGGGGGTCTAGATTAATAAAATCATGAACTCTCGCACTAACCGGTTTATCAGAAGAATCGGTATTCTGCCTCTGAGCCTAAGCAACTACCAAGCTAGTCAACAACTGCACCGCACTCCGCATATCCTGGTCTGTATTGCCATACGGAGGAACTGGAGGTGCTGGGTAGATGAGGAGATGGAGTAGATGAGGTATGAGACGACATCTCACTCTGAGCCTCACTTTGGCCTGCTCTGGCTGGAGGCACCTGACTGGTACCCTCTCCCACAGCTATATCAAGCCGTCTACTAATCGCTTGATTCCTAGTCAAAGGCATCGCTGAAAGAAAACAAGGTGAATATTAGAGACGAACACTTATGACTCAACTGTACGCACGATCTAGATTCAGAAAGAAGGTAACAACCATAAATGTCATGTAGCCTCCTGATTATAAATGTGGCGCGCTACACATCCATAATCAAGACTCTACTAGACACGGCGCATAGACAACCCCTAGGAAAGACTTGCTCTGATACCAAATTTGTCACGACCCAAACTGAAGGGCCATGACTGGCATCCGGGCCATACCTACCGAGCACCAACGCACATTTTATCTAACTTTTCTTATTATCTATAAGGGCCGATGAGATCAATATAAATGGTAAACATGAATTCTAAACAACCAACAATGACATATAATGGCACCAACATATATAACATAGGTCGACAAGATTGTCATGAAGCTATGTATATGGTACGAGCTGACAAGCTGCCATGAGAAACTATACAACAAATCAGTCAACAAGGCAATCCAAACTATACATGAGTCGACACCTGTCTATGAGCCTCTAAAGGAACATAAATGCTGCAACATTGCCGGAACAGGGCCCTGACATACCCATAATGTCTATAACAAAAATGCATACCAAGACCACGGCAAGTCCGGAGAAGGGATCTCGCCAATAACCGCTGAACTGGGCAGCCTACTATGGTGGGAGAGCTTCACCTACCTGTCTATTAGGACCTGCAGAACGACATGTAGCGTCCACAAATAAAAAGAACGTCAGTACGAATAAAGTACTGAGTATGTATGGCAGAAAGCATAAGTAAAAATAGTAATGTAAACAGGGATAAAGAATATACAACCTGTAACATCTGGGTACCTCTGAGGGCTACTGACATGAAATGCATGATACATATATATATATATATATATATATATATATATATATATATATATATATATATATATATATATATATATATATATATATATACACATACACTTTTAAAGCATATGCCTCTGTGGGCATCATCATCATCATATCGTACCCGGCCATAATAGGTTCGGTAAAAAACGTACCCGGCCATCATAAGGCTCGGTAGAATCGTACCCAGCCACGTGGAGCTCGGTAAAACCCAACTAATCAATGGTTGCATAATAGGTGTTGTACCCGGCCAACTATAGCGCGGCTCGGTAAAGTAAAATAGATACATATATATGATGCGTGCTGGACTCATTGGAATCACATTTTGAACCTTTCAGAGTGACGTAAGGTCGGTATCCTCCACAAACATTATTAGGATTAACTCTTCATCAAGAATCTTATAAGAATCAGGAAGTACCAAAAACATTGATAACATAAGAATAAGAGAAGTAACATCAACATCAATCATTTCATAAGAAGGGAAACAATGTAAGTACTGCTAGCTTCTAAGAGTGGAGTATCTTTGGAAGCTCGTTTATTACATTATGTACAATTGGAGTCGTGCAAAAGAAGGAAAGGGATAGCCTAACATACCTTGTATATACTGCCCAACCTCAAGCTATGCAAATGTCACGACTCCTTAGTCTAGAATAAGAGAAATGACACTATCGTTATCGTTTAAGCGTCGTAACTATTATGTATCGACCGCAACCTATTTTACGATGAAACGGCCAACACTTACCCTATTTATATGACTTCCCACAAGTTAAAACAATCACCAAACAGCCCAAACAACATCAATAATAATCATATTGAGCCTCCCAAAATAGTCCACCAACCAACAACATTACTAACAAGCCTTTCGATATATATATCTCACAAGTTCTAGCTTCAACGACTTAGCCGTAACTTGGATAATATTAAATACATGTAGGGTAAAGGTTACTTACATTTAAACAGAAAGAACAACTCCAATTTGACCTTAATTGGCCACGAAATATCCCTCCAATGCTACCACAAGTACAAGGAAGCGAAACTAGCAATCAATTAGGGTTTTTCGGCACTAGAATTACTTTAGAAGACTTGAAATCACCTAGGGTTGATATTAAAAACTTGAGGGAGTATTTTACAGAACATAAACCACTTAAAACAAACTCCCACACGAGCTAGAACAACACAAAAATCAGCAACAATAAGAAAAATAAGAAACTTACTAGCGCCACGGGATTCCCGACACTTGATTTGTGTTGTTTGCCTTTTGTTTTGGTGTTGGATCATGAGAGAAACTTGAGATAGTGTTTTTAGGGTTCTAAGGTCTGAATATACTGAAAAATAATGACTTTAAACGGGGTTGAGGCGTGTTATATATATCCATATGTCTCAACCGCCTTTGTGGCCCCCATAGAGAGCTGCTTGTCGTAGTCTCGCGAAAACGCAAATATCTCTCTACTCTGAGATTGTATCGATGCACGGTTTAATGCATTGGAAACTAGACTCATAGATATTCAATTTGGTGAGTATAGCACACCATAATTCCAAGTAAATTGGGAGAAAAGCTTAGTAACATTTGACCTAAAGTTTAAGTAAAATTATGAATGTAAGTTGCGACAACTTTTGTCGACTTTTGTTTCATAACTCTTTTGACTTCAAGAATTATGATGCGGATATTATATGATTCAAATACCTTAAAACACGACCTCTTGGGAATAATAAGCACCTCTAGTTTTACCCGAAAATACGGGTTACAACATCCTTGATTCGTTTAACTTCTAATACTTGTTAACCACTTTTATACACCCTTGCATCGTTTAAGACCAATAGGATTAACTTCTTATCATTTCAAAGATAATCTCTTCTCGGATTTACGTCAACTAACTTACGGCATGATCTAAAGTATGCGAATATGGGTTGTAACAAATTTACCTTTATAGCTCGAAATCATTTCCTACAAGACAAAAAAACACGTAATAACTATAATTCACTATCATTTAAACTCAAATACACGTAAAATGCAGTAATTAGAGTGTAATACTACGGCTAAAACATGGGTTTCTAGCCTACCATCAACACCTTACACTTAGACCATTGCTCGTCCTCGAGCAATCAAACTACAATTCACATAGGGACGACCTATTCATTAAACAACTTCCCTAACACATTATGCCAAGAATATTTAAAATAGACTAAGCACAATATCATAACATCCTAACCTCAAGACTCAACTCAAAAGCACCACACATTTTTCACAAACTGCTCACTTACTCTAATATAGAGGTCAAAGATGTGACTTCTACTTTGCAAATCATGTGCCCTCACACCACAGATAGAGAGTAGTTCCACACACAATAAAATTCAAGAACAAATAGGAAATCAAGATTGAATGAATTCACTCACTCTCAGAATTAAAATTCATGTGCCACAGAAGACGTACCATAGGCTTTTCCGTAGTATAATACTCTACTAATTGAGCTCATTCAGTCAAAGATCAAGTAGGAATTTAATTTGGTTGTAATGTAGGCTGCGGGACGGGTAGGATACATATAAATATTAGTGGCTACACCTCCCTGAGCACTTTAATACATATATACATTAACAATTAAACCCCACAACCTTCACATCATACTAACACCAAGCTCCCAATTTCTTTAAACACAGACACAACAAGATTTATCACTAGCAAGGAATAAATTTATTTTTAATATATACACATACCAATATTTTTTTATTTTTCTAGATTCTGATTTTCTCTTCCCTTTTTTTTTCAATTCCCTACAAGTGGCTCTCACAATTTTTTTCCAAACAGTGAACCTTTCTCCTTTTCTATAGTTCCACTCAAAAACCCAACCATACCTCTACTTAGCTTTTAAAGAGCTCATAAAGATATCAAGTGCTCATAGAGAGGTAAAAGGTTCAAATAGATAGTCAATTCAAAACAAAGGGATCAGGCTTGTAGTGTGGTTGCCAAAAAAATAGGATTACAGGCTTAAAGGGGCTAAATAGGATACACAACAATTAGGCGGGTCATAAACATATAATTGACTCAACAAGAAAATGACTATATCACTTCCTAGACTGAACAAGACCACTATTTCGCTTTGCAAATACACATGGCAAGTTCTAGACATTAACTGACATGCACAGAATAACAACAACAACCTCACACATACCTTGGCACATAACTCACTCAGGATCGGATCTATTCCGACTCTTTAGTCAAAGCAGTTATGCAAAGTCACAATCAACTAAGTTAAGGCACTTATCTAAGAGTCAAAAACTGAGCATAGGCGTCACAACTAAGGCGCTCACCAATCTCAAGGCATATGGAGTCAAGAAAAAATTCTTCAAATTAGCACTATGACTCAAGAACTTTTATTCCTATAAAACAAAAAACTAACTATATTGTAACGACCCGACCGGTCATTTTGATAGTATTAGTCTCAAACCCCTAATTATTGCTCCCTCTATTTCATGTTGTAGTTACATAACTTGCCGGGAGAATTTGTTTTTGGCTTCGGAGTGAAATGGGATACATAATCCCTAAAAATATTGAAGTTTAAGTCGTAGGAATTGACCTTAGTTTGAATTGTGTGAAGACGGCTCCAGAATGGAGTTTTGTCGGTTTTAATAGCTCCGTAGGGTGATGTTGGTCTTAGGAGCATGTTCGGATGTTAAATTGGAGGTACGTAGGTCATTTTAGCATCAATTGGCGAAAGTTGGAAAATTTGACCAGGAGTGGACTTTTTGATATCAGGGTCGGATTCCGATTCCGAAAGTTGGAGTAGGTCCATAATGTCTATTTTGACTTGTGTGCAAAATTTGAGGTCAAGCGGACTTGATTTGATAGGTTTCAGCTTCGGATGTAGAAGTTTGAAGTTTTAAAGTTCATTAGGCCTCAATCGATGTGCAATTCGTGTTTTTAGCATTCTTTGATGTGATCTAAAGGCTCGACTAAGTACGTATGGTGTATTAGGACTTGTTCGTAAGTTTGGTTGAGGTCCCGGGGGCCTCGGGTGAGTTTCAGATGGTTAACAGATCAAATTTGGACTTAGAACAAAGCTGGAAATTTCTTGCCTTCTGATGCAATCGCACATGCGAAAATTGGCTTGCAGAAGCGAACAGAACCTCGCAGAAGTGAGTCCACAAAAGTGACACCAAGGTCGCAGGTGCGGAGGAAGGGGAAGCTGGGCAAAACCGCAGAAGCTGACAACTTCTTCGCAGAAGCGAGTCCGCAAAAGTGGACTCTTGTCCGGAGAAGCGAAAAGGGCGCAGAAGCAGAAGAAAAACCGTCGAAGCGGTTGCGTAAAAGCGGCTAAAATTTTCGCAGGTGTGGAACCTCTAGGCAGTGTACAAAAACAGAGAGTTCCGATATTTTTATCATTATTGGACTTTTTGAGCTCGGGTTTGGCGATTTTTGAGAGCATTTTTGAGGGATTTCTTGAGGTAAGTCTCTTGTATTTATTTTTTATCAATAATCTTGTTTCCCCATTGATTTTTCCACCTAGATTATGTATGTTTAAGGTGGAATTTGGGAGTTTGGGGCTAGGGATTTGGAGAGTTTAATTTGGGGATTTGCGTGACGACTTGGTGTCGGATTTTGGTAATTTTGGTATGGGTGAACTCGATATCGAATGGGTGTTCGTATTTTGTGAATTTTACCCGATTCCGTGACATGGGCCCGGTTCAAGTTTTTGGGGCGATTTTTTGATTCTTTGCTAAAGTCGTAGATTTATGATTTAAATTAGTTTCTTATAGTTGTATTCATGATATATAATTGCTTTTGGCTAGATTTGGGCCATTCAGAGTTGGAAAGTCGAGGGAAAGGCATTCTTACCAATTGATTGAGCGAGATTTGAGGTAAGTGACTTGTCTAACCTTGTGTGGGGGAAATCCCCTTAGGATTTGGTACTGTTGTAACAATATGTGATGCGTGAGCGCCGTGTACGCGAGGTGACGAGTGCGTACCCGGGCTAATTGCGGAAATGTTCAGTTCTTGCTTAGTTGTCTTCTTTTAAATTCCTTAGCTGAGTTGCCTTAGCATATGTAATGATCATGTTTAGCCTAGTATCGCATGTCTACATGCCTTAACTCTTAATTACAATTTGTGCAACATGCTTAGTTGAATTACCTGCTTCCCTTGATTTGAATTAAATCTTAACTGTAAGATTTCTTGCTGTAAATTCATTTTTCCTTCGGTATCTACTGCATATTTACTTTGGGACTACGAGGCAGTTCCTCGGGAGATCCCCCTGTACTGCATATTTACTTTGGGACTACGAGGCAGTTCTTCGGGAGATCCCTATGTACTGCATATTTACTTTGGGACTACGAGGCATTTATTCGGGAGATCCCCATATACTGCATATTTACTTTGGGACTACGAGGCGTTTACTCTAGAGATCCCCCTGTATTGCATATTTACTTTGGGACTATGAGGCGGTACCTCAGGAGACCCCCCTGTCTTGCATATTTACATTTGGGACTACGAGGCGGTACCTCGGGAGTGCCCCTATTGTTTTCCTCTATTTGGTGTGATGTTATTTTTTGAAACTTGTCGTTGTTTAAATTCTCAGTCATTTCAAATATTAATATATCTCCTGCCTTACTTTTCTTTTAAACAAGTAGGGCCCTAACCTGACATCGTCACTATTCTACCGAGGTTAGGCTTGGAACATACTTGGCACCATTGTGGTGTACTCATACTACACTTATGCATATCCTTTTATGCAGATCCAGGTTCTTCTCACCAGACCAGATACTAGTGAGTTGGACCGCACATGGAGACTTCAAGGTATATCTGCCAGCGTCCGCAGACCTTGGAGTCTCCCTCTATCCTTACTATATTGCATTCCTTATTCTCTTTAGACACTGATGTATAGAGACACTTAGTATTTGCTCTTCGAAGCTTTGTGACTTATTTCCACCAGGTTTTGGGAGTTGTAATTATTGATTTCTAGTTTTATATTATGATATTCCGTAAATTTTTAGGCTTACCTAGTCTTAGAGACTAGGTGCTATCACGACATCCTACCGAGGGTGAATCGGGGTCGTGACTTAGTACCTCACCCCACACTTAAGAAATTGCATTGACCCCAATGCAAAATAGTAAAACAAGAGTGAAAAGGTAACTCCCTGAGGCCCGTGGCCTACTCCTCATCAACACCCTCAAAGGTGCACAGGTTCTCCTCATCATCGGAGGGAATAGAGTTTACATCCTCATCCGGTGGCATCGGTGCTCCATCGGCCAAGCCCAACCATTGCTGAGTGACCACGAATGCGCATATCAGCAAATAGTAGTTGCAGTGTCTCCTCAACACAATAAATCTCTGATCTACAGGAACAACATCAGCAGAGGGGTCTGTCACAACTGTGACATCAAAAGCTTAAGAGGCCGCAGAACCGGAATCGTTCGATCATAATGGAACTCCTCCTCCACATGGTGTGTCCTCAGAAACCGCATGATCATGCTCAGGAAATACAGGCGGCGGGCCCCAAGTGGTCGTACTTGAGCCATGTGTTCAAGCATAATCTTACCTAGATCAAACTCCATTCGAGTTAAGATAGCATAAATGAGACACACCTTCAACCAGGAGACGTCAATGTCGTTCTAGATAGGCATGATCTTTGCATTAATCAATCGGAGAATGACTTTGGCGGGACACTGGAAATTTCACTTCTTCATGTCTTTGTGGAACTCATTAGCATCTCGCGTCCGTGTGTCAAGAGACCCTGTGCCACACAGTCGGCATCTAATATCAGGATAGGGGGGCCGACGCAGCAACCTCAGGAATAACTTATTCGAGTGTTCCGTGAACCCCATGATTTGATTTATTACCCGGGAAGAAAAAAGAATCATCTTGCCTCTCACCTCTACTTCATACACCGCATCTAAACTGGCCTCAGGTTGCCAGTTAGCATAGATTTCCTTGACCATGTTCATGTTCACCGACTCACCGGGACGGAACAAGCTTTCAAAACCCAGGTATCTGATAGTGTTGTAAATCCCCGAGTACTTCCTGACTAGTTTACCATCATCAATACCAACTTCCGGTTCGGGACTCACCGCCGGCACAAAGTTCCGGTACCATATCCTAGCATGAGTTGGCACAGCCCGAATGCCATATTTGCAGCGCGGTACTACATCCTCATCTAGATCAATGCACTCCTCTTCCTCCTCCACTGGAGCGGTAGAGGTGCCCGTCTACCTCCTTGACGGCTACTAGAGGCAACCTCGGAGAAGCCTATTTTAGAACGTTTGCTAGGACGATGAGACATTGTACCTGCACAAGACGAACAAAATTAGCCATAACACTTAAAAAAAAACAAGACCAAACCGGGTAACAACCCCACACTTATGTTATTGGCATGTTCACAAGTACAATGTATATCAGGGGATCAGACTACCCCATTGAAAGCACGCCATGCGTATTCAACAAACCACCCAACCACCAACACGATATTACAACAACACAACCACAGACTATACTCATGTAAAGTACAAAACTAAGAAGCTAAACTAGTAGCTAAGAAAGGAAAAATAAGAAGCTATACTCATTCACTACTAACAAAATTAAGAAGTTACCATACAACACTACACAAGTACTTAGCATGAATCAGACACCCTAATTAGCACCTAGCAACACGTAAGCATGGGGTGGTCAATCGATTAGCACTCTGGGCTAACACGTTAAAGTTTCAAAATATACGAACATGACCTTCCACCCCACACTTATCATCAAGCATCACATTATCTCTTAATAATTATCTTCCAATTAAACAACAACTACACCTTCTATGTCATTGAGGCATTTTATCAAACACATTGTAATCACGATGTTCAATTCATAATTTCAACTTCAATTGTCTAAAATCATTACACAAACATACCAACCAATCACCCAACCACAACCACAATGTAACAATGGCACAAAGTGCTCCAAATTTGCACAAACTTTCCTCCTATTTTCGGCCCCATAGGCACCTCCAACATACTTCATCATAAAATTATTCCAACACCATCAGAAAAAACCTAAAATCATCCACAATGATAATAATAACAAAAATCCCAACAACTTCAAGCACAATTTCGGCCCGACTAGATGAAATTACTAGAAAAATGGTCAAAACTTTAACTATCTAGGGTTAGGTTAAATTAATCTAAAAACTAGCTACATATTACAAATAAATACTAAAAGAAAGGGAGAATAAGATGAGAGAGAAATTACCTTGATGAGTGATGAATGGGGAGAATATGAGTGGAGGAAATTTGAAGAAGAAGAACAATGGGGGATTTGGGAGAGAAGATTTGTGAGAGAGAGTGAGAGATATAGAAGAAGGGGAGAAAACAGGTCTTTTTAGGGGGGGGGGGGTCTAGGCATTTTTTTTTATTAAATTTTTCAGATTTTATTTTTAAAATCTGGTAGAGAAAATTATACAGCCGCGTCACGGGGTGTGGCGCGGCAGTGGGGAAGTTCAAAGAGCTACACTTTCTGTCATAAACAATCCAATGGCCTAGCACAGCTCCCCATGCGGTGCACTAGCACAATTTTCTCAGAGTTCCGGCGATTTTTGCTTTTTAGTCCACGGGTTGCACCCCGACTTTATTATGTACTTATTTTGTGTTCAATTCATGCTTATACCTGTTCAAACAAGTACCACAACTCTTAAACTCTAATAATCCTAAACTACAATTATCTAAACTATTCTACAAAATCAAGAAAAAGGGTTAGAAATAGTTCTGAGTTATAGTCGTCCGCTTGACTCCATCACTTACGCTCATTTGATCATGATGCTAGAGGATTGCTTGTCAAATCCTCCAACAAGGTACAGTTTCAACCTGTGCCCATTCACCTTAAAGCTTTTATTCCTTTTTTCATCCTATATTTCAATGGCGCCATACTGTGAGACGTGTTTCACCACATACAGACCTGTCCATCTTGACTTGAATTTTCCGGGGAACAACCTAAGTCTACTATTGTACAGTAAGACTTTGTCCCCTTCATGAAACTCCTTTGGCTTAATCAGATGATCATGCTATATCTTTGTATTCTCCTTAAAGATTCATGCATTTTCATATGCGTCCAGTCTAAATTCCTCCAATTCGTCCATCTGCGCCAACATGTGTTCACCTACAAGACTAAGATCAAGATTAAGCATCTTAATTGCCCAATAAGCTTTATGTTCTATCTCAACAGGTAGATGACACGATTTTCTATACAGTAATTTGAACAATGAAGTCCCTATGGTTGTTTTGAATGCAGTTTTGTATGCCCATAGAGCTTCATCCAACTTTATAGACCAATCCTTACGAGAAGCACTACTCGTCTTTTCAAGAATTCATTTAAGTTCACGGTTAGCCACTTCAACTTCCCACTAGTTTGGGCATTGTCACGACCCAATTTTCCCTCCGTGTGACGTCGTGACGGCACCTAGTCTCTACAACTAGGTAAGCCTAACATTTGCACAATAATGAAATAAAAATAAAAATTTAACCAACTATTCAAAAATACACAACAAATCCCAAAACCTGGAACATCGTGAATCACAAACTATAGAAGGAAAAATCTAGTGTCTCTATACATCAGAATCTAACAAAGAAAAAGAAATACTGAAGATAATAGAAATGAGAAAGAGTAGAAGGGGACTCCGAGGTCTACGGACGGGGCAGATATACCTTGAAGTCTCCAAAGCTGTCCTGGCTCACTGATAGTGTGGCTGATAAAGTACACCTGGATCTGCACACGAAAGAAATATGTGTAGAGAGTAGCATGAGTACACCACAATCGGTATCCAGTAAGTGCCAAGCCTAACCTCGGTCGAGTAGTGACGAGGTCAGGTCAAGGTCCCTTTGGCAAATATATAATAAAATAATATAGAGTGTAATACCGCAATAAAATAAAAACTGAAATTTAACAACAATGAAATCATAGAAGGTAACAACTTAGTATACAAAAACACAACAGGGGATCTCTCGAGATACCGTCCCGTAGTCCCAAACGTAAATGTGCAGGGGGATCTCCCGGAATACCGTTCCGTAGTCCCAAAATAAATATGGAAGGGGATCTCCCGGAATACGGTTCCGTAGTCCCAAAGTAAATGTGCAGGGGGATCTCCCGGAATACAGTTCCGTAGTCCCAAAGTAGATATGCAGTATAGGGGGATCTCCCGGAATACCGTTCCGTAGTCCCAAAATAAATATGCAGCGCGAATGATAGAAATACAACTACATCACGAAATTCTTGCAATTTAGACTAAGTACTAGTCAGGGAAGAAGCAGGAAATTTATTAAGCATGATGCACATAATTCACATAAACAATTAAAACACGTAGGCATGTTGTATTAGACTAAACATGATAGCTACACATATTGGAATAACTCAATTAAGAGCTGAAAATAGATTAGTACTTATTAAAATGGTATAACTCAAAATAACAGGAAAACATGTTGCTGCTCAGTAAGAAAATCGGGTTTTCCACAACTAGCCAGTGTACGTACTCGTCACCTCGCGTACACGGCGCTCACGTAGCACAATAGTTTCAAATCTTAAAGGGATTTTCCCCACACAAAGTTAGGCAAGCCACTTACCTCGAACCAAGCTCAATCAATCGGTCACAATGCCTTTCCCACGAATATTCGGCTCCGAATGGAAAAAATCTAGCCAAAAGCAATTACATAACATAAATACAACCATAATAGACTCATCTAATTAATGAAATCAAGATTTTAACAAAAATTCCAAAATTAACAAAAAAGAATTGCTCGTGGGACCTACATCTCGAAATCAGGTAAAAGTTACAAAATATGAACGCCCATTCCACCACGAGTCTAACCATACCAAAATTACTAAATTCCGATAACAATTCGGCCCTCAAATCATCAAATTTATCCAAGAGGGTTTTCAAACTTTTCCAACTTAATTCACCAATTAATGATAAAAACAACCATGGATTCGGGTAATTTAATCAATATTGAGTTAAGAACACTTACCCCGTTGTTTACTCTGAAAATCTCCCAACAAACGCCTCAATCCCAGCTCCAAATCGTTGAAAATGTCCCATTTTCTGAACTTAAACTTTCTGTCCAGACCTCTTTTCTTCGCGAACGTGACAGGTCTCTCGCGTTCGCGAAGCACAACTCGTCTGCCCACAAATTTAACCCTTCGCGAACGCGACCACGGCTTCGCGAACATGAAGCTTTACCAGCTCAGACCTTCGCGAATGTGACCACCACCTCGTGAACGCGTAGAACAAGGACCCGGGGTCCCCAATAGCCTCACTCCTCTTCGCGAATGTGACACCACTCACCCGTTCGCGATGCACACACAGACCATACTTTCGCGTTCGTGTCCTCCCCTTCGCGAACGCGAAGAACAAAAACTCGCACTCAGAAAACACTCTTTGCGAACGTGTCCTACTCCTTGCGTTCGCGATTCTTCCACTGACCATACTTTCGCGAACGCGAGCTGTGCTTAGCGAACGCGAAGAGCAAACTTCTGCAACAAAAACCAAAAAAATCTGCTACTTCTCTAAGTCCAAAAATGACTCGTTGAGCATCCGAAACACACCCGAGACCCCCGGGACCTCAACCAAACATACCAACAAGTCATAAAACACCATACAAACTTAGTCAAATCAAACCACATAAAAAAAAATGCTAAAATCACAAATCATCCTTCGATTCAAACTTAAAGAACTTGAAACTTCCAAATTCGACAACCAATGCCGAAACCAACCAAACCACGTTCAATACTACAGTCCTACTCCAACTTCCGGAATCGGATTTCGACCCCGATATTAAAAATTCCACTATCGGCCCAAAACTCCAAAAATTTGACTTTCGCCATTTCAAGCCTAAAATGAGCTACGGACCTCCAAAATACAATCCGGACACGCCCCTAAACCCAAAATCACCTAACAGAGCTAACGGAACCGACGGAATTCTATTTCGGAGTCGTCTTTACACAGTTCTGACTACGGCCCAAATCCTAAGGCTTAAGCTCTCATTTAGGGACTAAGTGTCCCAAAACTCTCCGAAACACAAAACCAATCATCCCGGCAAGTCACACTAGTAGAAATATATATGGGGAAAGCAGTTAATAGGGGATCGGGGCTATTACTCTCAAAATGACCGGCCGGGTCGTTACATCCTCCCCCTCTTAAAACAATCGTTCGTCCTCGAACGAGTATAAAGACATACCTGAAACTATGAAAAGATGAGGGTACTGGCTGCGCATATCCTACTCGGTCTCCTAAGTCGCCTCCCCAATCGGCTAACCTCTCCACTGGACCTTTACTGAAGCAATATTCTTTGACCTGAGCTTTCTGACCTGCCTGTCCAAAATGACTACTAGCTCCTTAACATAAGATAGATCCTTGTCCAACTGGACTGAGTTGAAATCCAATACATGAGTTGGATCACCGTGATACTTCTGGAGCATAGACACATGGAATACCGGGTGAACTCCTGCTAGACTGGGAGGCAAGGCAAGCTCATAAGCAACCTCCCCAACTCGCCGTAATATCTCAAAAGGACCAATAAACCTCGAGCTCAGCTTTCCCATCTTCCCGAACCTCATGATGCCCTTCATAAGCAATACCCGAAGCAAGACCCTCTTATTAACCATAAATGCCAAATCACGAACCTTCCGGTCCGTATAACTCTTCTGCCTGGATTGGGCTGTGCGAAGTCTCTCCTGAATCACCTTCACCTTATCCAGGGCATCCTGGACCAAGTCTATACCCAACAATCGGGCCTCGGCCGACTCAAACCATCCCACTGGGGACCGGCACCGCCTACCATACAAAGCCTCATACGGTGCCATCTGAATGCTGGACTGGTAACTGTTGTTGTAAGCAAACTATGCAAGTGGCAAGTATTGGTCCCATGACCCTCCGAACTCCATCACACAGGCACAGAGCATATCCTTAAGAATCTGAATTGTTATCTCGGACTGCCCGTCTGTCTGAGGGTGAAAGGCTGTGCTCAGCTCCACCCTAGTACCCAACTCCCGCTGTACGGATCTCCAAAACCGTGATATGAACTGTGTACCTCGGTCTGAAATGATAGATACTGGAATACCATAAAGGAGGACAATCTCTCTGATATAAATCTCAGCCAACCTCTCAGAAGAATAAGTGGTCAAACTGGAATAAAATGAGCTGACTTGGTCAGCCGATCCACGATCACCCAAATAGCATCGAACTTTCTCAAAGTCCGTGGAAGTCCAACTATAAAGTCCAAGGTGATCCGCTCCCACTTCCACTCTAGGATCTCTAACCTCTGAAGTAATCTACTCGGCCTCTTGTGCTCATATTTGACCTGCTGACAGTTTAGACACTTGGCCACAAACCCAACTATATCCTTCTTCATTCTTTTCCACCAATAGTGCTGTCTCAAATCCTGGTACATCTTCGCGGCACCGGGATGAATAGAGTACCGCGAGCTGTGGGCCTCCTCGAGAATCAACTCCCGAAGCCCATCTACATTGGGCACACAGATCCGGCCCTGCATCCTCATCACACTGTCATCACCAATAGTCACATCTCTGGCATCACCTTGTTGAATCCTATCCTGAAGAACTAGAAGATGAGGATCATCATACTGGCACTCCCTGATACGGTCATAAAGAGAAGACCGAGCAACCACACAAGCTAATACCTGGCTAGGATCTGAAATATCCAATCTCACGAACTGGCTGGCTAAGGCCTGAACATCCAAGGCTAAGGGCCTCTCAGCTGTCGGCCACTACGTTGGCCTTCCCCAGGTGTTACTATATAGTGATATCATAGTCTTTAAGTAGCTCCAACCACCTCCGCTGACGCAAATTAAGGTCCTTCTGCCTAAACAAGTGCTGCAAACTTCGGTGATCAGTGTAAATCTCACAAGGAACTCCGTACAAATAATGCCTCTAAATCTTGAAGGCATAAACAATAGCTGCTAGCTCAAGATCATGGACAAGATAGTTCTTTTCATGCACTTTCAGCTGTCTGGATGCGTAGGCAATCACCCTACGGTCCTACATCAACACCGTGCCTAGGCCAACTCGCGACGGATCATAATAAACTGTATAAGACCATGAACATGAAGGCAATACCAATACTGGGGCTGTAGCAAAGCTATCTTGAGCTTCTGAAAGCTCTCCTCACACTCCTCTGTCCACCTAAATGGAGCACCCTTCTGGGTCAACCTGGTCATAGGTGCTGCAATAGATGAGAAACCCTCTACGAATCGGCGGTAATACCCCGCCAAACCAAGAAAACTCCGGATCTCTGTAGCTGAGGACGGTCTGGGCCAACTCTACACTGCTTTAATCTTCTTTGGATCTACCTTGATCCCATCGCAAGACACTATGTGGCCCAAGAATGCCACTGAATCAAGCCAGAATTCACACTTAGAAAATTTTGCATACAACATCTTCTCCCCCAAAGTCTGAAGCACGGTCCTCAGTTGCTGCTCATGATCTTCCCGAGACCGAGAATATACGAGGATGTCGTCAATAAAGACAATGACGAAGGAATCTAGATAAGTCCGGAACACACTGTGCATCAAATGCATAAAGGCTGCTGGGGCATTGGTCAGCCCAAATAACATGACAAGAAACTCATAGTGGCCATATTTGGTCCTGAAAGCAGTCTTCGGGATGTCCGGCTCCCAAATCTTCAACTGATGATACCAGAATGCAAGTCAATTTTGGAAAATACTTTGGCACCCTGTATGATCAAATAGGTCATCAATACGAGGCAATGGGTACCTGTTATTCATCGTGACTTTGTTCAACTGGTGGTAATCAATACACATCCGCATAGAACCATCCTTCTTCTTCACAAATAATACAGGAGCACCCCAAGGTGACACACTCGGCCGAATAAAGCCTTTATCAAGCAATTCTTGTAACTGCTCTTTCAACAATATCTCTGTCGGGCGGCATGCCCGAAAGATCAGCTAAAAACACATCTAGAAAGTCCCTCACTACTGGAACTGATCAACTGTAGGGGTATCAATACTGGCATCTCTCACATAAGCTAGATAAGCATCATAACCCTTCTCAACCATTCGTTGAGCTTTAATAAAAGAAATAACTCTGCTGGGAGTATACTCTAAGGTACCTCTCCACTCTAATCGCGGTAAACCTGGCATAGCCAGCATCACAGTTTTAGCATGACAATCAAGAATAGCATACTGGGGAGACAACCAGTCCATGCCCAAAATAATATCAAAGTCCACCATGCTGAGCAATAATAAATCGGCTCTGGTCTCAAAACCACTAAGAGCAATCAAACACGATCGATACACGCAGTCCACAACAAGAAAATCTCCCACAGGAGTAGATACATAAATATGGGAACTCAAAGAATCCCGAGATATGCCCAAATACGGAGCAAAATAAGAGGACACACAAGAATATGTAGAGCCTGGGTCAAATAATACCGACGCATCTCTATGACAGACCGAAACAATACCTGTAATGACAGAATCAAAAGCAATTGCCTCTGTACGAGCAGGAAGTGCATAATATCTGGCCTGGCCTCCCCCTCTAGGGCGACCTCTACCTCCCGACCTCCACCTCGAGATGGTTGAGCAGGTAGGGTGGAAGCTGGTGCTGTAATCATAGCCTGAGGACCTAGTGGAGCACGTTATGGCTGAAAAGTCTATGGAGGTGCACCCCTCCTAATCCTGGGGCAATCCCTCACCATGTGGCGAGTGTCTCCACACTCAAAACAAGCTCTGGGAGGGCATGGCTGTTGTGATTGTCTCGGGCCAGGTCTGCTGGACTGGCCGCTAGGAACACCTCATGCAAGTGGCACACTAGATAGTGGCAATGCATAATAAGGCTCCAGGGGTCTAGAAGGAGCTGGAACACTGCTGGAGGCTGGAAGAGCTGAATGAACGGGGCGACTCACATAACCCCTACCATGGTGAGCTGCTGGGGCACGAGCTCCAGAATAATAACCAGCCTCTAGAGACCTCTTGGCCTATCTCTCCTCTCTATCCCGGGTAAACATGCCCTCAAATCTCCTGGCAATACCCACAACCTGTTGATAAGAAATATCCATCTCCAATTCCCCGGCCATACTACTCCGGATGCTAGGATGGAGACCCTCAATAAACCGTCGAACCCTCTCTCGAACTGTGACAACTAAGGCCGGTGCATGTCGGGCCAAATTACTGAAGCGAACTGCATACTCTGACACAGTCATAGCACCCTGGCGTAGCTGCTCAAACTCCGCGCGCCATGAGTCCCTGAGGCTCTGAGGGACATACTCTCTCAAAAACATATCCGAGAACTGAGTCCATGTAATTGAAGCTGCCTCAGCTGGACTACTCAACTCATAAGCACACCACCAATGATAGGCTGCTCCTCTAAGCTGGAATGTGGTAAAAGAAGCCCCGCTCGTCTCCGCTATGCCCATAGTATGTAGAATACGATGACACTCCTCCAGAAAACCCTGAGCATCATTTGTAGCCAATCCGCTGAAAGTAGGTGGGTGGCACTTCTTGTACCTCTCAAGTCTGAGCTGTTCTGCCTCAGAAGCTGCTGCCCTAACCTCGAGCTGAGCTGGAGCTACTGGCTGCATTGGTACAATCTCTGGAACCTGGTCGACCTGAACCCTCTGCTCTGGAGTACCGGCGACGGGAGTCTATGCTCCTCCCCCGGCCTGAGATATGGCAGGAGCAAGTGGAATCAATCCAACCCAAGCTAAGGTGCTGAACATGCTCAAAAACTGGGCTAGAGTCTCCTAGAGGGCTGGTGCAGCAACAGGTATCTCAGGTGTTTGCCCTCCAGCTTGAGCTACTGGGGGCTCTTCTGTAGCAGCTCGTGCGGGTGCTCTGGCTTCACCACGTGGACGTCCTCGGCCTCTACCCCAGCCCAGGCCTCTCGCGGATCTAGCAGGGGGCACGAGTGCCTGGTCATCAGATCTGCTTGTACGTGTCCTCACCATCTGTGAGAGAATAGAATACATAAGTTTAGAATCTTTGAAGTCAACAATTTTTCGCACGACAAGGAATCAAAGTAGTGAAATTTTTCTAACAGTTCCATAGCCTCCCGAAGATAAGTACAGACGTCTCTGTACCGATCCGCGAGACTCTACTAAACCGATTTGTGACTCACGACACCTATGAACCTAGAGCTCTGATATGAACTTGTCACGACCCAATTTCCCCTCCGTGTGATGTCGTAACGGTACCTAGTCTCTTCAACTAGGTAAGCCTAACATTTGCGGAATAATGAAATAAAAATATAAATTTAACGAACTATTTAAAAATACACAACAAATCCCAAAATCCGGAACATCGTGAATCACAAACTACAGAAGGAAAAATCTAGGGTCTCTATACATCAGAATCTAACAAAGAATAAAAAATACAGAAGATAATAGACATGAGAAAGAGTAGAAGGGGACTCCAAGGTCTGCGGACACGGCAGATATACCTTGAGGTCTCCAAAGCTGTCCCGGCTCACTGATAGTGCGGCTGATAAGGTACACCTGGATCAGCACACGAAAAAAACATGTGCAGAGAGTAGCATGAGTACACCTCAATCGTTACCCAGTAAGTGCCAAGCCTAACTTCGATTGAGTAGTGACGAGGTCAGGTCAAGGTCCCACTGGCAAATATATAATAAAACAATATAGAGTGTAATACCGCAATAAAATAAAAACTGAAATTTAACAACAATGAAATCATAGAAGGTAACAGCTTAGTACACAGAAACACAATAGGGGATCTCCCGAGATACCGTCCCGTAGTCCCAAACGTAAATGTGCAGGGGGATCTCCCCGGAATACCATTCCGTAGTCCCAAAGTAAATGTGCAGGGGGATCTCCCGGAATACCGTTCCGTAGTCCCAAAGTAAATATGCAGTACAGGGGGATCTCCCGGAATACCGTTCTGTAGTCCCAAAATAAATATGCAGTGCGAATGATAGAAATACAACTACATCACGAAATTCTTACAATTTAGACTAAGTACTAGTCAGGGAAGAAGCAGGAAATTTATTAAGCATGATGCACATAATTCACATAAACAATTAAAACACGTAGGCATGTTGTATTAGACTAAACATGATAGCTACACATATTGGAATAACTCAATTAAGAGCTGAAAATAGATTAGTACTTATTAAAATGGTATAACTCAAAATAACAGGAAAACATGTTGCTGCTCAGTAAGAAAATCGGGTTTTCCACAACTAGCCAGTGTACGTACTCATCACCTCGCGTACACGGCGCTCACATAGCACAATAGTTTCAAATCTTAAAGGGATTTTCCCCACACAAAGTTAGGCAAGCCACTTACCTCGAACCAAGCTCAATCAATCGGTCACAATGCCTTTCCCACGAATATTCGGCTCCAAATGGCAAAAATCTAGCCAAAAGCAATTACATAACATAAATACAACCATAATAGACTCATCTAATTAATGAAATCAAGATTTTAACAAAAATTCCAAAATTAACAAAAAAGAATTGCTCGTGGGACCCACATCTCGGAATCAGGTAAAAGTTACAAAATATGAACGCCCATTCCACCACGAGTCTAACCATACTAAAATTACTAAATTCCGATAACAATTCGGCCCTCAAATCATCAAATTTATCCAAGAGGGTTTTCAAACTTTTCAAACTTAATTCACCAATTAATGATAAAAACAACCATGGATTCGGGTAATTTAACCAATATTGAGTTAAGAATATTTACCCCGTTGTTTACTCTGAAAATCTCCCAACAAACGCCTCAATCCAATCTCCAAATCGTTGAAAATCCCATTTTCTGAACTTAAACTTTCTATCCAGACCTCTCTTCTTCGCGAACGCGACAGGTCTCTCGTGTTCGCGAAGCACAACTCGTCTGCCCACAAATTTAACCCTTCGCGAACGCGACCACGGCTTCGTGAACGCGAAGCTTTACCAGCTCAGACCTTCGCGAATACGACCACCACCTCGCAAATGCATAGAACAAGGACCTAGGGTCCCCAATAGCCTCACTCCTCTTCGCGAACGTGACACCACTCACGCGTTTGCGATGCACACACCGACCATACTTTCGTGTTCACATTCTCCCCTTCGCGAACGCGAAGAACAAAACCTCACACTCAGAAAACAATCTTCGCGAACGCGTCTTACCCTTCACGTTCGCGATGCTTCCACTGACCACACTTTCGCGAACGCGAAGAGCAAACTTCTGCAAAAAAACCAGAAAAATCTGCTACTTCTCTAAGTCCAAAAATGACCTGTTGAGCATCCGAAACACATCCAAGACCCCCGGGACCTCAACCAAACATACCAACAAGTCGTAAAATACCATAAGAACTTAGTAGAATCCTCAAACCACATCAAAAAATGCTAAAATCACAAATCATCCTCCGATTCAAACTTAAAGAACTTGAAACTTCCAAATTCGACAACCGATGCCGAAACTAACCAAACCATGCCCGATTGACCCCAAAATTTTCACACAAGTCATATTCAATACTAAGGTCCTACTCCAACTTCCGGAAACGTATTCCGACCCCGATATCAAAAATTCTACTACCGGCCCAAAACTCCAAAAATTCGACTTTCGCCATTTCAAGCCTAAATGAGCTAGGGACCTCCAAAACACAATCCGGACACGCCCCTAAACTCAAAATCACCTAACGGATCTAACGGAACCAACAAAATTCCATTCCGGAGTCGTCTTCACACAATTCCAACTACGGCCCAAATCCTAAGGCTTAAGCTCTCATTTAGGGACTAAGTGTCCCAAAACACTCCGAAACTCAAAAACAATTATCCCGGAAAGTCACACTAGCAGAAATATATATGGGGAAAGCAGTTAATAGGGGATCGGGTATATTACTCTCAAAACGACTGGCCGGGTCATTACAGGCATGGTACGGGGTTCCTGTTTTGTGTGTGACCCCATACTTAGACAACAATGCAGTGAACTACTTGTTCATAAAGTGCGACCCATTGTCACTGATAATCACTCAAGGTGTCCCAAAGAGGGTAAATATGTTCTTCCGTAAGAACTCACACGCCACTCGAGCATCATTGGTCCTAGTAGAGATTGCTTCGACCTGTTTAGAGACGTAGTCAACGGCTACTAGGATATACTCATAAGAATGAGACGATGGGAATGGGGCCATGAAGTCAATGCCCCAAACATAAAAAATTTCACATACTAGAATGTAGTTTAGTGGCATCTCATCCCTCTTGCTAATGTTACCTGCCCTTTGACACTTGTCACATGCATATACGCCCGTGCGTCTTTGTATAAAGTAAGTCAATAGATATTGGCTTCCATGACCTTCGCTGCAGTGTGATTTCCACCATAGTGTCCTCCAGATGCTCCATCATGGTAATGAGAAAGAATTCTTGCCATCTCTCCTTCGGGAACACACCTTCGAATCACACCATCTGTACACATTTTAAACAAGAAAGGGTCATTCTAAAAATAAGTTTTTACCTCAACTTAAAGCTTCTTTATTTGATCACGAGAGAGTTCATGAGGTAACCATCCACTAGCCAAAAAGTTGGCTACATCAGCATACCAAGGAGGCCTTTTGGAGACCGCATCAATGGAGAAAATCTGCTCATCAGGGAACTCTTCCCTTACTTCAACTATTTCAACCAGAGGTATCTGAAGTCGAGATAGATGATCTACAACTTGATTGTTTGTGCCCTTCTTATCTTTGATCTCCAAGTCAAACTCTTGGAGCAATAACACCCACCGTATCAGATGCGACTTGGACTCCTACTTACTCAACGGGTATTTCAAAACTGAGTGATCAGTGTGTACAATCACTTTATTCCCCACCAGGTATGATCTAAACTTGTCAAAAGCAAATACCACAACAAAGAACTCTTTTTCAATAGTGTCATAGTTGACTTGAGCATCATTCAACGTCTTGCTTACATAGTAGATGGGCCTAAACATCTTATTCTTTGCCCCAGAACTGCCCCACAGCTACATCACTGGTATCACATATTATCTCAAATGGTTGGCTCTAATCAGATGTCACCATAATAGGAGCAATCACAAGCTTTCCCTTTATCAATTCGAATGCTCTTAAGCACTCCACAGTGAAAACAAACTTGACATCCTTCTCTAGCAATGCAGTCAGTGTCTTGGTAATGCTGGAAAAGTTTTTGATGAACCTCCTATAGAACCCAGCATGTCCCAAAAAACTCCTTATGTTCTTCACAGAATTCGGTGAAGGGAGCCTAGCAATTACATCAACCTTAGCTCTATCAACTTCAATGCCATATGCAGTCACTTTGTGGCCCAGGACAATTCCCTCTTTCACCATGAACTAGTACTTCTCCCAATTAAGAACAAAGCGAGCGGCTTCACAATGTTCAAGAATGAGCTCCAAATTCTTTAATCAGTCCTCAAAGTCATCACCAAAGAGGGTGAAATCATCCATGAATACTTCTAGACACTTCCCATTTAAATCAGAGAATATAGACATCATGCACCTCTAAAAAGTGGCAGGTGCATTACACAACCCAAACGGCATCCTCCTGTAAGCAAAAATACCTGACGGGAAAGTGAATGTGGTCTTCTCAACATATTCCGGGGTAATGGGTATCTGATTGTATCTTGAGTACCCATCCAAGAAGCAATAGCATCCATGTCCAGCAACTTTCTCGAGCATTTGAATGATAAAGGGAAGTGGGAAGTGGTCCTTCTTTGTTGCATCATTGAGCCTTCTATAATCAATGCACATTCTCCACCCAGTGACTGTTCTTGTGGGGATCAATTCATTGTCTTCATTCTTCACCACTGTCATTCCCCCTTGTTAGGTACAGCTTGCACTGGACTAATCCACTGGCTATCATAGATGGGGAAAATCACTCCCGCATTTAGCAACTTGATGATATCTTTGTGCACTACCTCCTCCAAATTTTTGTTCAACTTGCGTTGGGGCTGCACCACTGGCTTGCTATTTTCTTCCAACAAAATTTTATGCATACAAATGGTTGGACTGATTCCTTGAATATCAGCTATACTCCACCCAATGGCCTTCTTGTGCTTTTTCAGCAGCTCTACTAGCTTTTGCTCCTGTGTACCTGTCAAGTCAGTAAAAATAATTATAGGAAAATTATTAGTTTCAAGAAAAGCATATTTTAAGTGAGCGGGGAGGACTTTCAATTCCAGATTAGGCTTAGAAGCCTCATCTTTTAGTTCCTCCTCATCAACCACTTGATCCTTGGTTTCAAGAGCTTCAACCTCTTTCTTTATTTCAGGATCTTCATCCTCCACTGTGCTAGACTAAGTAATACACCTCTCTAGATTATCCTCCACAAGCTTTTCAAACTTGTATTTTTTAGCCAATTCCCCAATAACATCTAGCTTGAAGCACGAGTAGGCAGACGCCTCATCACTGGGTATTTCATCATCCTCTTCATCTGAAATACCACTTTCTCATTGCCCACTCTGAGCATAAGCTGTCCTATATGGATATCAAGGATAGCTCTACCTGTACATAAAAATGGCCTCCCTATAATTAGAGGCACCACCTTGTTCCCTCCATATCCACCATAATAAAGTCTACGAGGAACATAAACTTGTCCACCCGTACTAGAGTATACTCAATGATTCCCTCAGGTAAAATGGTGGTCTGGTCAGCCAGTTGTAGGGATACTGGTATTGATTTGATCACTCCAAGCTCACCTTCCAGTTTCTTGAATACATACAGAGGCATTAGATTTATAGACGCACCAGAATCACAGAAGGCCTTGTCGAATTTCTCACTCCCCAACGAGCATGGTATGGTGAAGCTTCATGGGTCCCCACACTTTTGGGGAATTTTGTTTCGCAATATGGCACTGCAGTGGGCATTCAGCTTGACCACTATTGTCTCCTCCAATTTTCTCTTTCTAGACAGGATTTCCTTCAAGAACTTTGCATAAGCAGGCATCTAAGTGAGTACCTCTATGAAGGGAATATTCATGTAGAGTTGTTTGAGCATCTCCAAGAATCGCCCAAAACATTTGTCAAGTTTTTCCTGGTTCATCTTTTGATGGAATGATAGAGCTGGCATATGTCTACTTTCTTCAATCTCCTTTTGTACTCCACCACTCTGGCCTTTTGTCTCTTCACTCTTTTTCTCTTCCGATGTCTCAGTCTTTTTCTTCATCGCCGCAGGTCTAGCTTTCACTATTAGGTCAGTCAATGTTTTGCCACTTCTCAGAGATACAACTTTGATTGTTTCCTTTGGGTTATTTTCAGTGTCAGAGAGAAGAATCCCAGTAGCTCTCTCAGATAACAAATTTGCAATTTGTCCCATTTGCCTTTCTAAATTCCGGATAGTCGTGCCTGAGTCTCAAATCTTTCATCTGTTTTGCTGATGAATGCCTTCATGAGATCTTCCATACTAGACTGATTTGGCTGTTGTGGCTGGTATTGCTGCCTCTGCTGGTTCTAAAAACCTGGTGGTCCTTGACTCTGGGGTCTGGGATTATTTTGCTGCCATGAGTTCCAACTCCCACTAGGTGAGCTCCATGAAAAATCTGGATGTCTTTGAACCATAGCATTATAGTTGTTCCCACCTTGGTAGTTTCCTCTATTAAAGTTCCCCTCAACATTGACTTCCTCAGCTGATGCTTGACACTCATGTGTAGGGTATCCCATTCCACAAAAATCACATGCTGCTTGCGGCTCACTCTGTACCTTGGCCAATGTCAGCTTTCTTATCTCCTTGGCCATGGTGTCTAGCTGGGCTTGCATGGATGTGTTAGAGTCTACCTGGTGAACCCCAACTGATTTTCTTCTATCATTACTCTCAGCCCCACTGATTAGCATCCTTAGATAATTCATCAAAGATTTAGACAACCTTCTTCTGGAGTTTTCTTCATTCGTGGACCTCTACATGCAGTATTCAAAGTTTGTCGCGAGAAAGGTGTCAGTCCATCCCAAAAATCCTGGAGTTGCATCCACAAATCAATTCCATTATGCTGACACTTTCTGACTATCTCCTTGAATCTTTCCCAAGCTGCGTAAACCATTTTTGTCTCCTTTTGATAGAAATTGTGATTTCCCTATTTTTGCAGCTGAGAAGTACTTGTCAAGAAATGTTTTGGTCATATCTTCCCATGTCCTAATCAAACCTATGGGTAAGCTACGAAGCCAGTGCTTCGCATCATCTTTCAATAAAAAGGGAATGCCCTTAAGTAGACCGCATCCTTTGATACTCCATTGTATTTGAAGGTGTTCATGATTACTTCAAAGTCTATCAAGTGAGTGTTAGGATCTTTGTTCACCTTCTCTTTGAAAAATATAGTTGTTTTGGATAGTTTGAAGCAAGCCTTGCTTTAATTCGAAGTTGTTTGCTGCTATGGGTGGAGGTCTGACACTTGACAGTCCTTGATTGTAGACTGGCCTAGCATAGTCACCCAATGATCTTCCAGGTCTGGGTGCTGCATTCTCAAACTGGTCTTCAACCAAGGGTCGGTTTAGATTGAATATTCGACCCCCATTATCTTCGACAGTCTCATCAGCAATTCTCTGGTCTGCTTTAGCTGCTATCCGTGCAGCTTCTTGTTGTGCTGCCTCTCTTGCAGCTAAGTCTACTCCATCATTCTCTTTGTTTGCCATGTTATTTTGAGTCAAAGTTTGACCCAAGAAATTTTCTGTTAATTCTCTTTATTTTCTCAGTTGTCGCAGGTGTTTCTCCAACTTTGGTTCTTAGGGTATCACTTCCTTTGAAGAGGATCGAGTCATACACCAGAGAAATCAAACCTGTATCCTGCACACAGGTGAGAAAACGTGAATACACTAAAGTAAAATTGGTTCTTGAATTAGTACTAAAAACTATTTTAAACACTATTGATTTCTAATCCCCGGCAACTGCGCCAAATTTGACGAGCGTAAAACACAACATAAAATTATTGCTCACTCGTCAAAGATAGTATAGTTTAATTATCGTCTCCACTGGGATTGAATTTAAACAGTGTTAGAATAATCTTCAGTTGATCACTATCCAGGAAAATTAACACTTGATTTGATGACTATTGTTATGATTAACAACTAAAAATTAAGCAATTAAAAATTGATCACAAAAGATAGCAGATGAGCAACGAATAAATATCAATGAGAGAAATAAGGGTAATTGACTAGATATGTGCAATATAATTGGCTCGAGATCCAATTCTTGAGTTAATTCACTCTATAATATGGTTGATTCTCACGAATTCAACCGAAAATCAGATTACACTTGAAGTTAATGTTCCTCTTTCGATTAAACATTAATTTCATTAATTAATCCAATTGAAGCACGATAAACAATTGCAACAATAAAATGATGGTTATGATCTAAAGGGTAACTTCTCACGAATATTTCTCTATTTTCTAGTTCGATTAACAATTCAATAGGCTCTTTCGATTACCTATTTGAACCACGAATTTAAGCTAGAGCATAAGATGTAAAGAAATTCAACATCAAGCTCCTCTTTCGATTAAGCAAAATAACAAATAACTCTATAATGTGAATTAAAACTCCATCAATTAATTCTAACAATTATCAAGAATCTAATCCCTAATCACATCATCAAAACACCGTATCTGTCAACACCCTAACAAAATTTACTCCATAGCAATGGAATAAGTCATCTCAATAAGGTTTATAAACGAAGAAAACATCAATACTAATGATTCGATACAAACTCCTGTATTGCACTGATTGTTGGTTGAAATCTTGATGAATTATTGAGTCTTCTTGCCTTGGTTGGTTCTCCAATCTTTCATAGGTCAAATGCCCTCTAAAAATCGTATTTTTGGTATATTTATACCATGTAAAATCAAGCCCGGACGAAACTACCCTTTCCTAGCCGAAACAGGAGACTACTCTAACAAACTTGTACATGCGCACTGCGCCATGCAGCGCGCTTGTGAGGAAGTTCAGATAGGTGAGACTTTGTCCGGCAGTAGCAATTACACAGCCGCCTCGCGGCGCAGCTGTGAGGTTTTCTCAGAGTAAATAGTTTTGTTCACTTTTTGACATCCGACCTTGGTCCTCAACCCTTGAACGTGATCCCGGCTTAATTTTTTGGGCTTCTACTCATAGAGACGACCCGCCTTAAATCATTGCTCATCCTCCAGCAATCAACTGTACTTCGCATAGAGACGACCTTCTTATCAGAAAATTTCCCTAACGCATAATGCCAAGACTATTTAAAACAGACTAAGCACCATATCATAACATCCTAATCTCAAGACTCAACTGAAAAGCACCACGTATTTTTCACAACCTGCCCACTTACTCTAACACAAAGGTCAAAGATTTCACCTTACCTTCGCAAGTCATGTGCCCTTACACAAACAATAGATAGTATTTCCACACACGATAAATTTCAATAACTCATTATAGAAAGAATTCACTCATTCTCAGAATTAAGATTCATATGCCATAGAAGACATACCATAGTCTTGCCCATAGTGTAATGCTCTACTAACTGAACTAAGTCAGCCAAAGATCAAGTAGGGATTAATTTAGTTGTAATGTAGGTTGCCGGACGGTTAGGATAGATTTGGATATAGTGACTACACCTCCCTAAACACTTTAATACATACAATTTCATAACTTAAACCTCACACTTATTTTGAACCAAACCCCAACATTCACACATAGTCACATCAAGGTCCCAATATCTTTAAGCATAACAAGATGAGAACTACCACTAGCATGGAATCCATTTTTTTCTTTTCTAAGTTCTGATTTTGTAACGACCCGATCAGTTATTTTGAGCATTTGTACTTCACTCGGTAGTTTGAGGGCATGAGTAGCTACGTATGATGTATTATGACTTGTGTGAATTGTCGGTTTTGGTTTTCAGGTTATTCGGAATCGATTTAGAAGAATGAGTTTCATGATTTAAGCTTTAAATTAGAAGAGTTGACCAAGTTTGACTTTTTTAGTATTTGACCTTGGATTGGAGTTTTGATGGTTCCGTTAGGTTCAGATGGTGATATTGGACTCAGGCATATGCCCAGATTTGCAATTGGATATTTCTAAAAGGATTCGACACTAATTGGCGAAAGTTGGAAATTTGAAGGGTTGGAAAGTTCATAAGTTTGACCGGAAGTTGACTTTGAGGATATCAGATTCAGATTGTGATTCCGGGAATTGGAATAACTTTGTTATATTATTTGGGACTTGTGTGCAAAAATTTAGGTTCATTCCGGGTTGATTTGATATGTTTCGGCACGAGTTTTGGAAGTTGAAAGTTCAAAGTTCAGTTAAATTCGAATTTAGGTGCAATTCGTCATTTCGATGTTGTTATATGTGATTTGAGGCCTTGAGAAGGTCCATATTATATTATGGGACTTGTTTGTATATTCGGATGGGGTCCCAAGGGGCTCGGGTGAGTTTCGGATAGGTTTGGGTTGTGTTGCGCTCGTTTTTTTATGTTTCGACATCGTTTTTTCAAGCATAAATGGTACCACATTAAGAAAATGAGCTCCAATTTTTGTTTTGATTGAATCATTAGATCCGTATCGTAATTTTGGAACTATAGCAACTGGAATCGTTAAGTTTCGACATCGTATGAGGAATTTATGGTCATTTTACTAAGAATTGGGTTGCGAGATTTTTCATATTAATTATGCAATTGTCACTGAATTTGCATTTAAAAATCTGTACTATTTGCAAATATTGAAACCAACATATCTCCTTCATTATAAGGCCAAATGGAGTGATTCAAAAGCTTAACTTGATTGCAATTTCACAAGGAATCCATTTGAAGCATCAAAAGTGAGTTTCGGGATCATTTGACATGAGAAACGAGGCAGAACAACTAGGCGGAAGCATATAAATCAAAGTTTTGTTCATTTGGTCATATTTTGAGTTGGAGAGCTCGGATTTGGACGATTTTTTAAGTGATTTTCACCACATGGATTGGGGTAAGTGTTCTCTACTCATATTTTTATTATATTTAATGAATCTATCTTCGTTCTTGGCAATTGGTTGATGATTTCAAAAGTGAAATTTGGGGGGTTTTGTTTAAAATTTTATAAAGTGAATTTTTGAGTTTTGAACATCGATTTGGAGTCATATTTGAGTGAAACTAGTATGGTTGGACTCGTAATTGAATGGATTATCAGATTTTATAAGTTTCGTCGAGTTCCGAGGTGCGAGTCCGGGTTGGAATTTTTGGTTGATTTTGGGCTTTTGAGTAAAGATTCGACCTTTATCAATTGGAATTATTTCCATAGGCTTTATTTGATGTATTTGAGTTGCTTTTGGCTAGTTTCGAGCCGTTCGGAGGTCGGTACGCACGGGATGGCATTTTTGGAGCATCGTTTGGCTTGGTCGATGTTGGATTTGGCTTGTTCGAGCTAAGTAACACTTCTAAACTTGGTGCTAATGGTATGAGCCCCGAATATACGTGATATGTGTTTGGTGTTGAGGTGACGCACATGTTAGGTGACGGGCGTGTGGGCATGTACCGTATGAATTGTAACTCGATTATTTTTGTGGTATGATGTAGTTACCTAATCTTATTTGTATCCATGAAATCTCTATGTGATAGAGTAATTGAGCTGTGATCCATGTTAGAAATCATGTCTAGGCTATATGCTTATCCTATTGGGACCCACTAGGGTCATTTCTACTATTGAGATATCTGTTTATATTGAAATTACATACTCAGTCATACGCATTCATCTACATATTATATCTCAGCCTCTTTACCATTCATTGATACATCACATCATTATTTTTGGATTGATCTTTCATGATATTGTGAGCCCGAGAGACCGAAGAGATTGATGACTGAGTGAGGCCGAGGACCTGATTGTGAGGATATTGATGGGATCGGGCTGCACGCCACAACAGTTATTATTGATTCATGCCATGATTGGCTTATTATAGCGCTTGGGCTGAAGGAGCCCCTACGAAGTCTGTACATACCCCCAGTGAGCGCATGTACCTACTGAGTGCGAGTGCCGAGTGATTGGGAGGATTGGGTGACTGTGAGGACTGAGTGGTTGTGAGGACTGAGTGACTAGGAGGACTGAGTGATTTGATACTCTGAGAGTATGCATATGGTTGTATCACTGAGTTGCATCGCATTCGACATGCACACTTTACATGTTGGCATAAAGATGTATTTTTCTCATGCCATTTGAAAATGAAACATTTACCTGTTGAAAGCTTTGGAAAATATTACAGTTTTCAAACTTACTCAAACTTTTGGTATTTTCGGTGAAAGATTTGGGATTTACTGTTATACTTGAAAAGCATGCCTATTGTTCAGTAATTGTGAACAAGTCAAACATCATATATCTGAGTTACTTCGTGTACCATTCTTTATTATATTGTTATGCACTGTTGTTGGTTATTAGAGTTGGACTCTGACGCTTATCCTAGCTTGTGACTACTTTCAACCTAAGGTTAGGTTTGTTACTTATTGAGTATATGGGATTGATTGTACTCACACTACACTTCTGAACCTTGTGTGGAGACTTGGATGATGACGTTGTTGTGTATGTGGGAGCTAGCATTGAAGACGTACCTGCATTCCGGTAATAGCGGCCTCTTGTTCATGGTAGCTCTAGACTTATGAAAAATCTGTTTATGTATCACTTGAACAAATGATGTATTTATTTTACACTAGCTTTGTAAACTCTAAATCTCAAAAGCTCATGATTTATACTACCAGTCCTTGGAAAATGTATAAGATTAATATATTTTCTTTTATTTATTTGTCTTATTGAATTTCATTGGAATTGGTTTATTTTCAATTGTCTTACCTAGCGGGTTGGGTTAGGTGCCATCATAACTCATTGGATTTTGGGTCATGATAAATTGGTATCAGAGCTCTAGGTTCATAGGTTCTACAAGTCATGAGCAAGTGCCTAGTAGAGTCTTGCGGATCGGTATGATGACATCCATACCTATCTTCGAGAGGCTAAAGGGCATTTAGGATAATTTCCCATCTTTCTTTCCTTATCGTGCAAAATTGATTCAGCTTGAAACATAACTCTTTGAATTCCTTCCACGCATTCGTCTGCGCATGTGAGCGTTCAGTATCAATTGTGCATTGATGGCTTATGATTTCCATGTATGAGGTGCGAGATGTGATTCCTGTGTGCTGATGATGGGCCAGTTTGGAGGACTTGAGGCCGGGTTTTGGCTGTAGCTTGAGCACTGGGATTTTGGTTGTGCGAGCATGTGCTTTTGGACTTATAAGTCTGGTAGTGTCCCTATTAGTAGAATTCATGGCTCGATATGATAAGTATGATGTGACCTACGGGATGTGTTTAGATGGATTGAATGTGACGAGAAGAGTTTGCTTGAGATGTAAAAAGGACTATTGGGTGCTTGATTTCTGTCTTGATGTGACATCTGGTCTCGAGTTATGAGTGTATTGGAGGATCTTTCATGTTGTTTAACTGTGGAACGAATTAAGTTCTCATGCCTTGTTGGCAAGTTCAGACTCAGGAAGATTAAGTGATTGCGTAGTAATTGTGGTTGTGAAAGGCTATAAAGAGATGTCAGTTTGAGGCTAAGCAGGTGGGTTATAACTGCGTGGTAATCTACAGATATGTGATTTTTATGATGTTGTGTGGAGGCTTCCTTTTCTACCAGTGGGTTATACTTGTGCGGTTTGAGTTTGGATCGGTTGTAATAGCTGACCTGACCGTCATGAGAATGAATGCGAGGTTTGCAGATGATTTGAGGTATTAGAGGGTTTGTGTTAGATGATCTTATGATGGATTGAGTTGAATTTCGGTGCGGTATTATGGCAGTAATAGAGCATGGGTATTATAAGTTATCGAGTGTTTTGTCCTATGGCTTTGAGCTAAGCAAGGGAGTTTGCTATCGACGAGTTAATTGCATAGTTATATGTCGTATCGATTTTGGTTTGAGGTGTACTTGTGAACCAGTTATGACTTGCATAGGTTGAGATCGAGAATGACTCGAGTAAGGAAATTTCTAGATACGGGTTATAATACACTTTATGGGTATATGGAAATCGTGGAATGGTTTGAATTTGCTATACGTGGCGGATGTAGTGCGCATGAAGTATGGGTTCACTCGGTTGTTTAGAGGTGTGGGTTACTTCTTTGGGTGTTGTTGTGCTAATGGGGCACATGTCGTTTGGCCTATTTGAGCGGCGCAATTGAGATTTGGGAAGAATGGATGACTCTCGAGAAAGTTCTAATGGATTCAAGATTAATATGTAGCAATTGTGAGTTTTTCCGGATTGGTATATGGCTAGGACCTAAGATTTACATTGGATGGTGTCGAGACTCATGGTATTTCTATGTCATTATGGATTTTACATTTCGGTATCAAGAAGGTGAAGGAATTAGACTCACAGAAGGTCTCTTCAGAATGGGTATCCCGGTTGTGATACTTTTGGGGTACTTAAGAGGGAATTCAGTGGCTTATGGGCCTTAGGGCGGTGCGGTTCTATGCTAGGGTCTCGTGGGATGAGTTTTGGTTAAGAATCGTGGTGTTCTGGCAAGGAGAAGTGTCGCCTTGAGGATAATTTGGAAGTAATTAGGAGAATAGGACAGCTTGGTGGTAGGTTGGATCAGCATGTTAATGGATATAATTGGTTCTTTAGGTACTTATGATGTGGCGAGTCTCTACAGGTGTTTCCTGGCAATGCTCGTGGGTTTTGGCGACATACGTGGCTTGGTTGAGTTAGAGGGATTCGGTTCTGATTGCTTGGTTATGTGCAAATGGATTCCAAAGAGTTCTCAATGATTTCTACCATGGTTAGAAGTGTATATTTCCTACCGGCATGAGGAACATGTTGCGTATTGTGATTTTCTCCTGGATGAGATCAAATGGAAGGTTCCTGGCCAATTGAGTATGTAGTTTGCTTGCGACTCAAAGTTGATTATGAGATTCTTGTACTTTTTCTATGATGGCATGATAGATGTGGCGTGTTATGTGGGATTGAGATTTGCATGTGCAAGGTCACGTGTCCGTTTCGAAGGGAAGATCATAAATTCTTAGACAGTATGGACTATTTCCGAAGTTTAGATGAATGTTATAACTATTTGGTAATTCCTGGGAAGGGTGCACATTTTAGAAGGTGCACTGTGTTAAGACTTGCAGATGCTTCATTGGTATTGTGGTACTCGCCTGGTTGATCGATTGCTGATATTCAGATTTTGCTATGTGGCACAGAAGAATTATAGAAATATTTCTCGTGGGATGATCGTGTATGATAGATGTATTAGACATTCGGACGGTGGAGTTGGGATCAGATATGGTGATTCATGTGTTCTATGGACTTGGAGACCAGAAGTTCTCAGAAACAAATCGTTTCGTGGTTGTGGAATGTGAAGATGTGGTCAAAGCTAGTCAGGTGATAGTATTTGTTATGGTTCAGTCGTTGTGGACTTTCGAAGGGTTATGTATCTATTTGTGGATGACCAGAGTGGATTTGGGGTCCATTTGCAGGCCCAATGAGGATGTGTATTCTACACTGGGTTGGATTAGTTGACTATACTGTTGTTGTTGAGGGATGTGCCATTCGATTAGAGTTGAGCTTATGAGTTGCCCATCTATGCTATGAGGGGTTGGGATCCATTGGTTATAGGCACACATGGTGCGGTCCTATTTAGGCCTTATAGCAAAATTTGAGCGAGATGGATATTAGGGTGTTGAATGATTGATTGCGCATTTGGTTATGTTCTTTCCGGACTGTGGTATTGTGTTATTGGTTCCTCCGTGGTTATGGTCATGAACCTTGGGTACTTGAGGTCATATTGCGCGTGGTTGTTGATTTTGGGCATGGTGGCTTGAGGTATTCCATATAGACAGTGTTTGGACGGGGTCACGCATTGCAACAAAGTTATGTTGAGATATGATCCTTTGTGTCAGATTCGTGTGTCGTGGTTCTACTGTGTATGATGGACTCATGGCATTGCGGTTGTGGTGGTGTTTGTTGAACTTGCGGGATGGTTCTCTCATTTGAGTCATTTTCCATGATTGAGTACATTTGAATTGTTGCGTATTGGTCCACAGATTGCACGGTTTGTGGCGCTGTGTAGTATTGGTGTGGCGTGTCAGTAGAGTATCTTATATTTGATAAGAAGAGGTCGTCGAACCTAGAATGGGTGCTATTATATTTGATTGTGGTATATTTGAAAGGACAATGTCGCTGATCGGCTTAGAAATTGCCTATAGTTCTTGTCGAAGGAGAGGGAGCTTCATGGCTTGTTGATCTGATGGGTGGTTAGGAGTTTCTGCGTGTTTCTTTCATCATCAGCAGTGTATGAAGGTTTTAAAACGAGGTTTTGTTTGATATGAGGTTTATTACCGGCATTGGGTTATTTTGAGCAGCTACTGTGATCGAAAATTTTGCTATGAGTATGCGAGTCGTGTGGTATGTCATGGGATTACATCTTGGGTTATGGTTATGTCTTGACACAGCTTGTTCAGACTCATACAGTGTGTGGAAGCGAGATTCGGTTCTTGTACAAAATTCCAGGTATTGGAAATTGGATTATGTGGTTTACGGGGTGAGGTTGAAGTAATGATCTTCAGTTATATTGTATTGTCGGGCCTATATTGAATAGGGTGACGTGGAATCACCCCCGGGTATGTGCATCGTAAGGTTACACGGTGGTTTGAGGGCTTTGGAACGACTCTGGGCACGTTCGAGGATGAACGTATGTTTAAGTGGGGGAGGATGTAATGACCCGACTGGTCATTTTGAGCATTTGCACTTCGCTAGGTAGTTTAAGGGCATGAGTATCTTCGTATGATGTATTATGACTTGTGTGAATCATCGGCTTTGGTTTTCAGGTTATTCGGAATCGATTTAGAAGAATGAATTTCATGATTGAAGCTTTAAGTTAGAAGAGTTGACCAAGTTTGACTTTTTTAGTATTTGACCTTTGATTGGAGTTTTGATGGTTATTCTAGGTCCGGATGGTGATTTTGGACTCGGGCATATGCCTGGATTTGCAATTGGATATTTCTAGAAGGATTCGGTACTAATTGGCGAGAGTTGGAAATTTGAAGGGTTGAAAAGTTCATAAGTTTGACCGGAAGTTGACTTTGAGGATATCAGATTCGGATTGTGATTTCGGGAATTAAAATAGCTTCGTTATGTTATTTGGGACTTGTGTGCAAAATTTGGGTTCATTCCAGGTTGATTTGATATGTTTCGGCGCGAGTTTTGGAAGTTGAAAGTTCACTTAAGTTCGAATTGAGGTGTGATTCATCATTTCTATGTTGTTATGTGTGATTTGAGGCCTCGAGTAAGTCCATGTTATATTATGGGACTTGTTGGTATGTTCGGGCGGGGTCCCGAGTGTGATGACCCAAAAGGTCATCTTATGTTTTAGAACTCGATTGTGCGCTCTTAAGCATTAAAAGTCTCATCTTCACCCTCCTCGATTTGCATGCGCAGTCCGGGCGTGTTTCCGGAAAGATTTTATATTGAAAATTGATGAAAATAAGAATTTTTGCCTTAAAATTTAATTTTAGTTGACTTCGGTCAATATTTTGAGTAAACGGACCCGAGCCCGTGTTTTGACGGTCCCGATGGGTCTGTAATGAAATATGGGACTTGGCTGTATGTCCGGAATCGAATTCGGAGGTCCGTAGCTCGAGTTATGAATTTTTGATGAAAATTAAAAGTTTGAAAATATAATGTCTTTAAGAATTGATTGATGTTTGGCATTGTTAGTCCCGGGTCCGTATTTTGGTTTTGGAGCACGGTACAGATTTATTATAATATTTAAGACTTGTCTGTGAAATTTGGTGAGAAACGGAGTTGGTTTGACGTGATTCAGACGTCCAGTTGAGAAAATAAAAATTTTAAAGTGTTCTTGAAAATTTCATTGGATTTGGTGCTAAATTCATAGTTCTAGGTGTTATTTTGGCGATTTGAACGCGCGAGCAAGTTCGTATGATGTTTTTAGACTTGTGTGCATGTTTAGTTTGGAGCCCCGAGGGCTCGGGTGAGTTTCGGATAAGCTACGGGATGTTTTGGACTTAGAAAATCTGGTATTTTGCTGCAGCAGGTGTTCTGCTATGTCCTTCTTCGCGAGCGCGAAGCTACTCTCGTGAACGCAAAAAGTAAGCTGGTCAGACTGGAATTTTCTTCTTCGCGAACACGAAGGCTTGGTCACGAATGCGAAGCAATGGGGGCATTACCCTTCGCGAACGCGACCAGCTCATCGCGAACGCGTAGTGTTAGAGACCTGGGGGAGGGAGTCAGTAATCCTTCATTGCGAACGCGAAGGCCAGGGGAGAGTAGCCTTCGCGAACGCGAAGGAGGACTCGCGAACGCGAATGCTTGGCAATTCTGCTCTTCGCGAACGCAACAGTGTCCTCGTGAACGCGATGAACACTGTCGCCCAGTGCATAAAGCAGCCCCAAAACGGGACTTAAGACATTTCTTCAACTTTTCAAAAACCAAACGGGCTAGAGGCGATTTTCAAGCTACATTTTCTTCCCCAAAGTGTTGGTAAGTAATTCTAAACCATTTTCTTTCAATTACCCATTAAATTTCATGAATTATCAACCTAAAATCTAGAGATTTCATGGTAGAATTAGGGGTTTTGGGTAGAAACTAGGGATTTCGGAAATTTGGGGATTTAGACCTCAAATTGAGGTCGGATTCCAAAACCAATTATATATCCGGGTTCGGGGGTGAATGGGTAAATAGATTTTGGTCCGAACCTTGGGTTTCGACCAAGCGGGCCCGGGGTCGAGTTTTGACTTTTTGGATGAAAATTTGGGAAATCTAAATTTATGCAATGTAATTGATTCCTTTAGCAATATTTGATATTATTGAGTCATTTTTGAATAGATACGAGTAGTTTGGAGGTGAATTCTAGACGAAACGTTGTGATTGAGTATTGAGTGGTCTTCGGAACGAGGTAGGTGTTGTGGTTAACCCTGACTTGAGGAAATTAGGAACCTCAGATTATTTGCTATGTGAAATTCATGTTAGCGGCGTATATGTGAGGTGCCGAGTACTTATGCGCCGCCAATTTACCTGTTTCCCGATTTCTCCCATTTTTCTTATATTGTCTCTTTCCCATGCCTAATTGCTACGGGTTTAGTCTGATGTTGTTAAATTAATCGTTCTTATCATGTTTACGGATCTTCTGGTGATAATTGAGTATTTATTTCGAAGTTGAGATTGATATTTTGGAAATCAAATGTTGAAGTAAGGCTTGTACTTGTTATTCTATCTCCCCGTTGTTATTTATTCATTGCATTATGGTAAGGGAGAGTGTTAATGCACGAAGGGTGATGCCGTGCCATATTGTGAGTGTAAAAGCACGAAGGGTGATGCCATTCCATATTGTGAGTGTTAATGCACGAAGGGTGATTACGTGCCATGATATGAGACTAAATGCAAGAAGGGTGATGTCGTGCCATTTCTCTTGATTTTATGGTGAGATTGAGAGTAAAAACATGAAGGGCGATGCCGTGCATTTTTCCTTTGCTGTATTCGTTGTTCCTATTGATTCATAGTATATTGGTTATTCCAGTTATCATTCTGCTGTAGTTCTTTATCTCGTATTTTCCTCAGCATGTTTCCCCCTCCCGATATTACCTGTCTAGCTTTTCATTGTTGTTACTTGTATATACACTTTTAAATTGTACAGGTTGGTTTGTAGGTGCCTTGTCTTAGCCTCGTCACTACTTCATCGAGGTTAGGCTCTACACTTACCAGTACATGGGGTCGGTTGTACTGATACTGCACTCTGCACTTTCTGTGCAGATTTTGGTACCGGCTCGGGTTGATCGAGATTTTTGCTGTTGGACCATTATCCGGAGACTCAAGGTAGATCTGTCGGCGTTCACAGACCTTGAAGTCCCCGTATATCTGTTTCTATTTTTTTGTTTCTTTCATCAAAATAATGGTATTTCTTTCAGACTATTACTTGTAGTGAATTCTAGAATACTCGTGAAGTGTGACTCCAGATCCGGGTGGTAATTGTTAATAAAATTTTGATATTATTCTGCACTCACTATATTTCATCTTAGCTAATTTGCTGTTAATCACTGAATAGATTAAGGATTGGTTTAATGATTCTCTAACATTGGCTTGCCTAGCAAGTAAAATGTTAAGCGCCATCACGGTCCCGACGGTGGGAATTTCGGGTCATGATAAGTTGGTATCAGAGCACTAGGATGCCTAGGTCTCACGATTCACGAGCAAGCTTAGTAGAGTCTAGAGGATCGGTACGAAGACGTCTGTGCTTATTTTTTCCAGAGGCTATGAAGTTTAGGAACAAATTTCACTTCTATTCTTCTCTGTCGTGCGATTTTATTTTATCAATACTGATTTAACTCTTCTACTCTTTTTCTTTCATAGATGGCGAGAACATGTACCACTTCCTCAATTGAGCAGCAGCCAAAGCCCCCAGTGGCAGCTCCTACGAGGGGCAGAGGTCGAGGCCGAGGCCGTGCCAGACGCCGAGGAAGGGGCAGAGCTCGTGCAGCAGTACCAGCAGTAGAGCCTCAGGTAGAGTTAGGCGAGGAGGTTCCCGTCCAGACTGTTCCTGCCGGACCAGTTCAGGTTCCAGAGGGGTTCATTGCCACCCCAGTACTTCGGGACGCTTTGGTCCGTTTGGTGGGCCTTATGGAGAGTGTGGCCCAGACTGGCACATTTCCTATGGCACCAGACGTCTCTCAGGCTGGAGGAGGGGCCCAGACTCCCACTACTCCCGCTCCGGAGCAGATAGCTCCCTAGTATTAGGCTCCAGCAGCTCATCCAGTTGCAGTAGTTCAGCCGGTTGTTGCGCCACAGACCGGTGATGGGTTAGTTATGTCTTCTGAGGCTTTGTAGAGATTGGACAGGTTTACCAAGCTATTCCTAGTTCATTTCAGTGGTGCTCCTTCAGAGGATCCCTAGGAGTATCTCGATAGCTGTTACGAGGTTCTACGGAACATGGGTATAGTGGAGACCAATTTGCTGCATTTCAGATGACTGGTTTCGCCAAGAAATGGTGGAGAGATTATTTGTTGACCAGACCAACTGGGTCGCCTGCTCTTACTTGGGACCAGTTCTATCAGCTCTTCCTAGAGAAGTTTCTGCCTATCATATTGAGAGAGGAGCGTCGCCGTCAGTTCGAGCGTCTCCAGCAGGGTAGTATGACTGTTACTCAGTATGAGACCCGTTTTGTGGATTTGGCCCATCATGCTATTCTTCTGCTTCCCACCGAGAGAGAGTGGGTGAGGAGGTTTATTGACGGACTTGCTCAGCCTATCATATTGCAGATGGCTAAGGAGACTGGGAGTGAGATTTCTTTTCAGGCGGCTGCTAATGTCGCCAGACGAGTCGAGATGGTTCTTGCTCAGGGAGGTCAGGGGTCTGACAAGAGACCTCGTCACTCTGGTGGATTCAGTGGAGCCTCATCTGGAGGCCGGGGTACTTATGGCAGAGGCCATCCTCCCAGACCATTTCATTCAGCACTCTAGGCATCCCACGGTGCCTCAGGTGGTCGTGGTCCTCATATGCCTTATTCCGACCAGCTAGCCTACAGTGCACCACCAGCTACTATTAGTGCACCTCCACTCCAGAGTTATCAGGGTGGTTACTCAGGTCGACATGGTCTTTTTCAAGGTCAGCAGTCACAGCAGCCGAGGTCATATTATACTTGTGGTGATCCGAGGCACATTGCTAGATTTTGCCCTCAGGCAATGGGCAGCTCACAGTTTCAGAGTTCTCGTGCCATGGTTCCGGCACCAGTTGCTGCACCAACTGCTCAGCCAGCCAGAGGTAGGGGTCAAGAAGCCAGAGGTAAAGGCCAGACTGTTAGAGGTGGAGGTCAGGCCGTTAGAGGTGGAGACCAGCCAGTTAGAGGCCATCCCAGGGACGTAGTTGAGGATAGTGGGGCCCAGCCCCAGTGTTATACTTTTTCAGCCAGGCCTGAGGTTGAGTCATCTAACGCTTTTATCACAGGTACTGTTTCAGTTTGCAGTAGAGATGCTTCAATTCTATTTGACCCGGGATCTACTTACTCCTATGTGTCATCCTATTTTGCTTCATATTTGGTTATGCCCCGTGATTCTTTGAGTGCTCCTGTGTATGTGTCTACACCAGTGGGAGATGCTACTGTTGCAGATCGTGTTTATCATTAGTGTGTGGTCACCATTGGGAGTCTTGAGACTTGTGTGGACCTTTTACTTCTCGATATAGTTGATTTTGATGTCATACTAGGTATGGATTGGCTGTCACCTTATCATGCTATATTAGATTGTCACGCCAAGACGGTGACATTAGCTTTGCAGGGGTTGCCTCGATTAGAGTGGCGAGGGACTCTTGTCCATTCTACCAGCAGGGTTATCTCTTATGTGAAGGCTCGACATATGGTCGAGAAGGGGTGTCTAGATTACTTGGCTTATGTCCGCGATTCTAGTGCGGAGGTTTTTCCATGGAGTCAGTGCCGATTGTTTGTGAGTTTCCAGAGGTGTTTCCTATAGATCTGCCGGGGATGCCACCCGACAGGATATTGATTTCTGCATTGATTTGGCTCCGGGCACTCAGCCCATTTCCATTCCACCATACCGCATGGCCCCGCCAGAGTTGAAAGAATTGAAGGAACAATTGTAATATTTGCTTGATAAGGGCTTCATTAGACCTAGTGTCTCGCTCTGGGGTGTACCTGTGTTGTTTGTGAAAAAGAAAGATGGATCGATGAGGATGTGTATAGATTATCAGCAGTTGCCGAGGATTGATGATTTATTTGATCAGCTTCAGGGTGCCCAGGTATTTTCGAAGATTGATTTGAGATTTGGCTACCATCAGTTGAGGATTAGGGCATCCGATGTCCCTAAGACAGCTTTTCGGACTCGGTATGGGCATTATGAGTTTCTAGTGATGTCATTTGGGCTGACAAATACCCCAGCAACATTCATAGATTTGATGAACCGCATGTTCAAGCACTACTTGGATTCCTTTGTGATTGTGTTTATTGATGATATCTTGATCTACTCCCACATCCGAGAGGAGCATGAGTAGCACCTTCGGATCGTTCTTCAGACTCTGAAAGATAGCCAATTATATGCTAAGTTCTCAAAATGTGAGTTTTGGTTGAGTTCAATTGCTTTCTTAGGTCACGTTGAATTAGCGGAGGGTATTCAGGTGGATCCTAAGAAGATTGAGGCATTCCAGAACTGTCCTCGACCCACATCACCTACAGAGATCCGTAGTTTCTTGGGTTTGGAGGGCTACTACCGTCGATTCGTAGAAGGGTTTTCATCTATAGCAGCCCTGTTGACCAGGTTGACCCAGAAGGGTGCCCCGTTCAGGTGGTCAGATAAGTGTGGGGCGAGCTTCCAGAAGCTCAAAACATCTTTGACTACGGTACCAGTATTGGTGTTACCCACAGGTTCAGGATCTTATACAGTATATTGTGACGCATTCTGTATTGGTCTAAGTGCGGTATTGATGCAGGGTGGCAAGGTTATTACATATGCTTCGCGACAGCTGAAGGTTCATGAGAAGAATTACCATGTTCATGATCTAGAGCTGGTAGCCATTGTTCACACGCTGAAGATTTGGAGGCACTATCTTTACGGCGTGTCATGTGAGGTATTCACGGATCATCGGAGCTTACAATATTTGTTCAAGAAGAAGGAGCTAAATTTGAGGAAGAGGAGGTGGTTAGAGCTATTGAAAGATTATGATATCACCATCTTGTATCATCCCGGGAAGGACAATGTGGTGGCCGATGCCTTGAGTAGAAAGTCAGCTAGTATAGGTAGCCTTGCATATATTCCAATTGGTGAGAGACCGCTTGCATTGGATGTTCAGGCCTTGGCCAATCAGTTCGTGAGGTTTGATGTTTCTGAGCCCAGTCGTGTTCTAGCTTGTACAGTTGCTCTGTCTTCTTTGTTTGAGCGCATCAGAGATCGGCAGTATGACAATCATCATTTGCTTGTCCTTAGAGACACAGTGTGGCACGGTGGTGCCAAGCAAGTTACTGTTGGAGATGATGGAGTTTTGAGGATGCATGGTCGTATTTGTGTGCCTAATGTGGATGGATTTCGTAAGTTGATTCTTGAGGAGGTCCACAGTTCCCTGTATTCTATTCAACCGGGCGCCGCCAAGATGTATCAGGACTTGCGGCAGCATTATTGGTGGAGGCGAATGAAGAAGGATATAGTTACTTATGTAGCTCGGTGTCTAAATTGTCAGCAAGTGAAGTACGAGCATCAAAGACCTGGTGGTTTGCTTCAGAAGATAGAGATTCCTGAGTGGAAGTAGGAGCGTATCACTATGGATTTCGTTATTGGACTCCCATGGACTCAGAGGAAGTTTGATGCCATTTGGGTCATTGTGGACAGGCTGACTAAGTCAGCGCATTTCATTCCTGTGGCAGTTACCTATTCCTCAGAGCGGTTGGCAGAGATTTACATCTGCGAGAACATCCGTCTTCACGGTGTGCCCGTGTCTATCATATCTGACCGAGGCACACAGTTCACCTCGCACTTCTGGAGAGCAGTACAACGTGAGTTGGGCATGCGGGTTGAGTTGAGCACAACGTTTTATCCTCAGACAGATGGACAGTCCAAGCGCACTATTCAGATCTTGGAGGATATGCTCCACGCATGTGTTATAGACTTTGGAGGATCGTGGGATCAGTTCTTGCCCCTTGTAGAGTTCGTCTACAATAACAGCTACCAGTCGAGCATTCAGATGGCTCCCTATGAGGCACTATATGGTAGATGGTGTCGATCACCGGTCGGATGGTTTGAGCCAGGGGAGGCTTGGTTATTGGTCACGGACTTAGTACAGGATGCCTTGGATAAGGTCAAGATTATTCAGGATCGACTTCGCACTGCTCAGTCCAGGCAGAAGAGTTATCCCGACCGCAGAGTTCGTGATGTTGCATTCATGGTCGGGGAGCGAGTGTTGCTTCGGGTATCACCATGAAGGGTGTAATGAGGTTGGGAAAGAAGGGAAAGTTGAGCCCTAGGTATATCGGACCTTTTGAGATCCTGGAGAGAGTAGGAGATGTGGCTTACAGGCTTGCGTTGCCACCGGGGTTATCATCAGTTCATCTGGTGTTCCATGTGTCCATGCTTCGAAAGTATCACGGCGATCCGTCCCATGTGTTAGATTTCAGCTCTGTCCAGTTGGACAAGGATTTGACTTACAAGGAGGAGCCGGTGGCTATTCTAGCCCGGCAAGTTCGCCAGTTGAGATCAAAGAGTTACCCTTTAGTTCGAGTGCAGTGGAGAGGTCAGTTTGTTGAGGCAGCTACTTTGGAGTCCGAGTCCGATATGCGGAGTAGATATCCCCACCTTTTCACCAGCTTATGTACTTTTCTATGTCCGTTCGAGGACGAACGGTTATTTTACAGGTGGAGAATGTGATGACCCAAAAGGTCATCTTATGTTTTAGAACTCGATTATATGCTCTTAAGCCTTAAAAGTCTCATCTTCACCCTTCTCGATTTGCTTGCGCAGTACGGGCGTGTTTCCGGAAAGATTTTATGTTGAAAATTGATGAAAAAAAGAATTTTTGCCTTAAAATTTAATTTTAGTTAACTTCGATCAACGTTTTGAGTAAATGACCCGAGCCCGTATTTTGACGGTCCCTGTTGGTCCGTAATGAAATATGGGACCTAGGCGTATGCCCGGAATCAAATTCGGAGGTCCCTAGCTCGAGTTATGAATTTTGGATGAAAATTAAAAGTCTGAAAATCTAATGTCTTTGAGAATTGATTGATGTTTGGCATTGTTAGTACCGGGTCTGTATTTTGGTTTCGGAGCACGGTACAGGTTCATTATAATATTTAAGACTTGTCTGTGAAATTTGGTGAGAAACGGAGTTGGTTTGACGTGATTCGGACATCCAGTTGAGAAATAGAAATTTTAAAGTGTTCTTGAAAATTTTATTGGATTTGGTGCTAAATTCGTAGTTCTAGGTGTTATTTTGGCAATTTGATCTCGCGAGCAAATTTGTATGATGCTTTTAAACTTGTGTGGATGTTTGGTTTGGAGCCCCGAGGGCTCGGGTGAGTTTCGAATAGGCTACGGGATGTTTTGGACTTAGAAAATCTGGTATTTTGTTGCAACGGGTGTTCTGCTATGTCCTTCTTCACGTTCGCGAAGTTACTCTCACGAACGCGAAGAGTAAGCTGGTCAGACTGGAATTTTCTTCTTCGCGGACGCGAAGACTTGGTCGCGAACGCGACCAGCTCATCGCGAACATGTAGTGTTAGAGACCTGGGGGAGGGAGTCAGTAATCCTTCATCGTGAACGCGAGCATGGTCTCGCGAACGTGAGCATGGTCTCGCAAACGCGAAGGTCGGGGGGGAGTAGCCTTCGCGAATGCAAAGGAGGACTCGCGAACGCGAAGGCTTGGCAATTCTGCTCTTCGCGAACGCGACAGTGTCCTCACAAACGCGATGAACACTGTCGCCCAGCGCATAAAACAACCCCAAAACGGGACTTAAGCCATTTCTTCAACTTTTCAAAAACCAAACGGGCTAGAGGCGATTTTCAAACTACATTTTCTTCCCCAAAGTGTTGGTAAGTAATTCTAAACCATTTTCTTTCAATTACCCATTACATTTCATGAATTATCAACCTAAAATCTAGAGTTTTCATGGTAGAATTAGGGGTTTTGGGTCGAAACTAGGGATTTCGGAAATTTGGGGATTTAGACCTCAAATTGAGGTCGGATTCCAAAACCAATTATATATCCGAGCTTGGGGGTGAATGGGTAAATGGATTTTGGTCCAAACCACGGGTTTTGATCAAGCGGGCCCAGGGTCGATTTTTGACTATTGGAGAAACATTTGGAAAATCTAAATTTATGCAATGTAATTGATTCCTTTAGCAATATTTGATATTATTGAGTCATTTTTGAATAGATACGAGTGGTTTGGAGGTGAATTCTAGAGGAAAAGCTATGATTGAGTATTGAGTGGCCTTCGAAACGAGGTAAGTGTCGTGGTTAACCCTGACTTGATGGAATTAGGAACCGCAAATTATTTGCTATGTGGAATTCATGTGAGCGGCCTATATGTGAGGTGACGAGTACTTATGCGCGGCCAATTTACCTGTTTCCTTGTTTCTCGCATTTTTCTTATATTATCTCTTTCCCATGCCTAATTGCTACGGGTTTAGTCTGATGTTGTTAAATTAATCATTCTTATCATGTTTACGGATCTTCTGGTGATAATTGAGTATTTATTTCGAAGTTGAGATTGATATTGTGGAAATCAAGTTTTGAAGTAAGGCTTGTACTTGTTATTCTATCTCTCTGTTGTTATTTATTCATTGTATTATGGTAAGGGAGAGTGTTAATGCACGAAAGGTGATGCCGTGCCATATTATGAGTGTAAAAGCACGAATGGTGATGTTGTGCCATATTATGAGTGTAAAAGCACGAAGGGTGATGTCGTGCCATATTGTGAGTGTAAAAGCACGAAGGGTGATGCCGTGCCATATTATGAGTGTTAATGCACGAAGGGTGATGCCATGCCATGATATGAGAGTTAATGCACGAAGGGTGATGTCGTGTCGTTTCTATTGATTTTATGGTGAGATTGAGAGTAAAAGCACGAAGGGTGATGCCGTGTATTTTTCCTTTATTGTATTCGCTGTTCTTATTGATTCATAGTATATTGGTTGTTCCAGTTATCATTCTGCCGTAGTTCTTTATCTCGTATTTCCCTAAGCATGTTCGCCCCTCCCGATATTACTAGTCTAGCTTTTCATTGTTGTTACTTGTATATACATTGTTAAATTGTACAAGTTGATTTGTAGGTGCCTTGTCTTAGCCTCGTCACTACTTCGTCGAGGTTAGGCTCGACACTTACCAGTACATGGGGTCGGTTGTACTGATACTGCACTCTGCACTTTCTGTGTAGATTTTGGTACCGGCTCGGGTTGATCGAGATTTTTGCTGTTGGACCGTTATCCGGAGACTCAAGGTAGATCTGTCGGCGTTCACACACCTTGAAGTCTCCGCCTATCTTTTTTTGTTTTACTGTTTCTTTCATCCAAACAGTGGTATTTCTTTCAGACTATTACTTGTAGTGAATTCTAGAATGCTCGTGAATTGTGACTCCAGATCCGGGTAGTAGTAGTTAATAAAATTTTGATATTATTCCGCACTCACTATATTTCATCTTAGCTAATTTGCTGTTAATCACTGAATGGAATAAGGATTGGTTTAATGATTCTCTAACGTTGGCTTGCCTAGCAAGTAAAATGTTAGGCGCCATCACGGTTCCGATGGTTCCGGATCGTGACACCGAGGGGCTCGGGTGAGTTTCAAATAGGTTTGGGTTGTGTTGCACTCTTTTTTTATGTTTCGACGTCGTTTCTTCAAGCATAAACGGTACCACATTAAGCAAATGAGCTCCAATTTTTGTTTTGATTGAAGAGATTCGTATCGTAATTTTGGAACTATAGCAACTAGAATCATCAAGTTTCGACATCGTATGAGGAATTTATGATAATTTTACTAAGAATTGGGTTGCGAGATTTTTCATATTAATTACGAAATTGCCATTGAATTCGTATTTAAAAATCTGCACTATTTTCAAATATTGAAACCAAAATATTTCCTTCATTATAACGCCAAATGGAGTGATTCAAAAGCCTAACTTGACTGGAATTTCACAAGTAATCCATTGGAGGTATCAAAAGTGAATTTTGGGATCATTCGGCATGATAAAAGAGGTAGAACAGCTGGGCGGAAGCATATAAATCAAGGGTTTGTTCATTTGGTCATATGTTGAGTTGGGGAGCTCGGATTTGGACGATTTTTGAAGTGATTTTCACCACATGGATTGGGGTAAGTGTTCTATACTCATTTTTTTTTTATATTTCATTAATCTATCTTCGTTCTTGTCAATTGGTTGATAATTTCAAAAGTGAAATTTGAGGGGGTTTGTCTAAAATTTCATAAAGTAAATTTTTGAGTTTTGAACATCGATTTGGAGTCGGATTTGAGTGAAACTAGTATGGTTGGACTCGTAATTTAATGGGTTATTGGATTTTATAAGTTTTGTCGAGTTTCAAGGCACGGGCCCGGGTTGGACTTTTTGGTTGATTTTGGGCTTTTGAGTAAAGATTCGACCTTTATCAATTGGAATTGTTTCCTTAGGCTTTATTTGATGTATTTGAGTTGGTTTTGGCTAGTTTTGAGCCGTTCGGAGGTCGGTACATGTGGGATGACATTTTTGGAGCATCATTTGGCTTGCTCGATGTTGGATTTGGCTTGTTCGAGGTAAGTAACACTTCTAAACTTGGTGCTAAGGGTATGAACCCCAAATATACGTGATATATGTTTGGTGTTGAGGTGACGCACATGCTAGGTGACGGGCGTGTGGGCGTGCACCGTGTGAATTATGACTCGGTTATTTCTGTGGTACGGTGTAGTTACCTAATCTTATTTCTATCCATGAAATCTCTACGTGCTAGAGTAATTGAATTGTGATGCATGTTAGAAACCATATTTAGGCTATATGTTTATCCCGTTGGGACCCACTGGGGTCATTTCTGCTATTGAGCTATCTGTTTATATTGAAATTACATACTTAGTCATACGCATTCATCTACATATCATATCTCAGTCTCTGTTACCATTCATTGATACATCACATCATTATTTTTGGGCTGGTCTTTCATGACATTGTGAGCCTGAGAGACCGGAGAGATTGATGACAAAGTGAGGCCGAGGGCCTGATTGTGAGGATATTGATGGGGTCGGGTTGCACGCCGCACCAGTTATTATTGATTCATGCCATGATTGGCTTTTTATAGCGCTTGGGCTGAAGGAGCCCCTCAGGAGTCTGTACACACCCCAGTGAGCGCAGGTACCTACTGAGTGCGAGTGCTGAGTGATTGGGAGGATTGAGTGACTGTGAGGACTGAGTGGTTGTGAGGACTAAGTGACTGTGAGGACTGAGTGAATTGATACTCTGAGAGTATGCATATGGTTTTATCAGTGAGTTGCATCGCATTCGACATGCACACTTGACATGTAGGCATAGAGATGTATTTTTCTCATGCCATTTGAAAATACAACATTTACCTGTTGAAAGCTTTGGGAAAAATTATAGTTTTCAAACTTACTCATACTTTTGGTGTTTTCGGTGAAAGATTTGAGATTTACTGTTATACTTGTAAAGCATGTCTATTTTTCCGTAACTGTGAATGAGCCGAGGATCATATCTCTGAGTTACTTCGTGCACCATTTTTTATTATATTGTTATGCACTGTTGTTAGTTATTAGAGTTGGACTCTGACCCTTGTCCTAGCTCGTCACTACTTTCAACCTAAGGTTAGATTTGTTACTTATTGAGTACATGGGGTTGGTTGTACGCATACTACACTTCTGAACCTTGTGTGCAGACTTAGATGCTGACGTTACTGTGTATGACGGGAGCTAGCATTGAAGACGTACCTGCATTCTGGTAATAGCTGCCTTTTGTTCATGGTAGATATTTTCTTTTATTTATTTGTCTCATTAAATTTCATTAGAATTGGTGTATTGTCAATTGGCTTTACGAAGGGGTTGGTTTAGGTGCCATTACGACTAGTTGGATTTTGGGTCGTGACAGATTTTTTTTCTTTTCAATCAAACTCTCTTTTTTTCAATTCTCTACAAGTGGCTCTCACAAATTTTCAAACAGTGCACCTTTCTCCTTTTTCTATAGTTCCACTCAAAACCCGACCATACCTTACTTAGCTTTTATAAGCTCATAACAAAATCAAGTGCTCGTGAGAGGTAAAAGGTTCAAACAGCTAGTCAATTCAAACAAAATGGATTAGGCTTGTAGTGTGGTTGCCAAAAAATAGCAATACAGGCTCAATGGGGCTAACTAAGATACACATTCATTAGGTGATTAAAAAGCATATATGTGGCTTAACAAAGAAATGCCTATATCACTTTCTAGACTGAACAAGACTATTATTTCGCTTTGCAAACACACGGGGCAAGTTCTAGACATCAACCGACATGCACTCAATATCACAAAATCTCACACACATATTGTCACATAACTCACTTAGGATCGAATCTATCCCGACTTTCTAGTCAAAGTAGTTAAGCAGCATTACAATAACACAATTTAAGGTACTTATTTAAGAGTCAAGAACTGAGCCTAGGCATCACAAATAAGGCACTCACTGCTCTCAAGGCACAACAGAGTCAAGGAAAGTCATCTCCATTTAATACATAGCACAAGACTTCACTACTCCTAACAAAAGAAAAACTAACTACACCCAATTCAAATAAAACCCTTGAAAAAGAATTGCAGCACAAAGAAAAACCAAGGGGGAATTATTACACTATCTAAGAAAAATAAAATATTTTTTTTCTTTGACTTTGATCCCTCAAGAAGACAGTCGAGGAAATTCATTGTCGGGAAAAGTCAATTTTTTTAAAAAACAAATCTAAAATAACGACAAAAACACAAAAAACACAAAAAAATAAAAGTACATAGATATTTACACCTTCCACCCCACACTTTAAATTATGGTATGTCCTCATGACACACAGGAAAAAAGCAAGAGGTAAAGAAAACTTCCCTGAATTTTTTCCATTTCCGAGAACTTATGAACTCCACCCCTAATTCTGAATTCATTCCTCGTTTTCGCTTCTTGAAATTCTTTATGGAGCTCATCAGGCTAAAGTCCTCTAAGGATATCTGCAAGCCCCGCTCTTTTTTTTCTTTCTTGGACTCATTTTGAGTGGTGGATTGTTCTTGTAGGATCATCCTCAACTTGTTTATGCATTCTTTCACAGGATCAATCCATGCAGATTTCTATAAATCCCCAACAATAAAATCCACACGATTAAGGTTAGAATAAGAAAACAAAGAAGAAAGGTCATGTGAATATTCCTGTGTTATGTCCAAGACCATTTGTTCCTCATTCTCTTCTACTAAAGGTTGTAAATATGGAAAGGTGGATGGGGGTTTGAACTCTTCTTTTATTGCTTCACAATTAACCAAGGCCTCATCTTCAATCATCTCAATTAACTCAGAGTCCTCTTGCAGAGTGGCCAGTTCTCTCCGTGGATGTTTATCCTCTTGGGTAGGCTCATTCGCACGGGGTATCTCCTCCATATATTCACCATTACAATGCAATGAGCTTTCTGAAAGTATACTTACTAATTGACTCACTTGCGTTGTTAGGTTTTTAATAGCTTCATCATTTTGTATAAATCTTTTTTCAACACTATTCATGAACTTATATATAAGCTCTTCTAAACTACCATTCTCCTCTAGAGGTGATTGTCTCTCTTCGCTCTCATTCCAGTCATAATAAGGGTATTCGTTCCATCTATAGTTAAAAATTGTGCCCATATGAAACCTCATACCTGTACGGTCTAGAAATAGAGTGAGATTGTTCAAAAGATGAACCATAGGAGGAATATTTACCTACTTGTTAGTCAACCCATAGATGATTTTCACTACATTAAAAACAAATAGCAGACTTGTGATAATGTTCAGATGCCAACTCTTCAACTATTTTCTTAGGATGATTGTACTCCATCTTCACAACACTTGAAAGTTCAATGTCAGGAATATTTACTTCAAGTTTTCTCCCTAGCACTTGTCAGGTACTACAAAAGAAATCTTGAAGATAAGTTAACTAAAGAAAAATAAAAAGAGAAAAGAAAAAAAAACAAAAGCTAATTCCTGAATTAGCACAAAAAATTATTTTGAACACTATTGATTGCCAAGCCCTGACAATGGTGCCAAAATTTGATGAGCGCAAAACACAACACAAAATTAATGTTCGCTAGCCAAAGATAGTATCGTTAAATTATCGTCTCCACATGAGTTGGATTTAAACAATGTTCGAGTAATTTATGGTTTAATTTCTATTCAGGAGGATCAATACTTGAGTTAAATGATTATCAACTATGTTTAACTACTAAAATAAAGCAATTGACAATTGAGTGCAATGAATTGGAGATTCACAGAGTTGGTTTCTTATATATGTGAGGAATAAGGGTTTTGACATGATAGGTGCAAGGTTGTTATTCTGGATATGATACTGTTTTATTTCACTCTTGAGGTTCTATCGATTCTCACGAATTCAATAGGTGATTAGCTTATGCTTTCGATTCAGACTCCTCTCTGGATTAAATCTAAATCTTTCGAATAAACTAATGTGAGGTGCGGTGAAACTTGCACGAATCTATTGGTAAGAATGGAACTAATTTAAGGGGTAGATCACAAAGCTCTTTCGATTACTTTAAAGAAGTATTAAAATAAATTAAGGTATGCATTGCAACAATATTCAATATTATGCTCCTCTTCCGAGTAAACAAGATAATGAATAAAATCACAACTAGAGTTAATGCTCTTCTAATAGATACAAGCAATTAAGCAGTAATCAAATCCATAAACAATAACCAAGTCACCAAATCATGTCAAACCCTAAGGTAAACTACTCTAGAATTATGGAGGAAGTCATCACAAAAGGAGTTAAAGAATAAGAAAGCATCAATCTAACTTTACAATCCAAACTCCCGTATTGAATTGATGGAAAGATGAAGAAATCATGTGTCTTGTAGCCTCCAATGCTATCCCAAAGCTTCCAAGATCCAAAGTCCTCTAAAAATCTTATTTTAAGTGTATTTATACCATGTAGGAACGGGCCCGGACGAATCTACCCTTTCCAAACCGAAATAGAAAAAATACTTCGATAAATTTATATACGCGCACCGCCCCATGCGCCGCCCCACGCGGGGCGCTAGTGGAGAAGTTCAGAGAGTTGATTTTTATACTCTGCGGGAATTTTGCAGTAGCGCCCCGCTACGCATGGCACGGCGCGGTAGTGCAATTTTCTCAGAGTAATTTTTGTTTTCTCACTTTTTGACATCCAGACTTGGTCCTGGACCCCCGAACGTGATTCCAGCTTAATGTTTTGGGCTTTTATTCAGATTTCAAAGCTCCAACTTGTTCAAATTAGCTCCAAATTATCTTAATAGCTCGGAATCATTTCCTGCAAGGCATAAAACACGTAATAAGAATAAATCACCATTATTTAAGCTCAACCACAAGTAAATGCAGTGATTAGAGTGCAAACTATGACTAAAATATGAGTTTCTAGCCTATCATCAACTTTAAAGGTCCAACATTTTCGATTTAGCTCCAAATTACCTTAATAGCTCGAGATCATTTCCTACATGACAAAAAATACGTAATAAGTGTAATTCACTATCATTTAAGCTCAAACACACTTAAAATGTAGTAATTAGAGTGCAATACTATGGCTAAAATATGGGTTTCTAGACTACCATCACGTCTCTTTTTGGCAACAACTTAGGAACGCCCATTATCTTGTCGGCTCGTTCTTGGTGTTCTTTCATCTGATCTCGGAGTGATTTATTTTCATTCTCCATTTCTTTCATCCTCTTTAGAATGGCAGTGAAGGCATTGTTACCTGCATTGTTAATAATATTGTGAGTTATACCTGTCGTCGAATGGATTGGCCGGTTGCACTACTCATCCGTTTGTTGTATCATGCAAGCTCTTGCAGATTGTGTAGTCATGCATGGAGCAGGGTCTGTTGAGGACTCTCACCAGCGTGTCGGTCAGCCATGCTTTGAGGAGTTTGTTTTACAGCTGGGGGCGTCCCTTCTTCTGCGAACGTGGACGCCCCTTTTCCACTGGGTTTGGTTATACTGCAGTAGGGGGGAGTCGACCTGTCTCGCCTAGGGGAAGCGTTGGGTATCACATCCTCGCTTACTGTTTCACAGCTCTCGTTGATAGCGTTCATGAGTTAGTTAGGGACATCACTTGTTATTTTTGTCCTTTCTCCTTGGTTACCTGCGATGTAGGTTTTTATACGTACAAAGAAAGAAGATCTCGGGGTTTGTGAAGTTAGTGACTTGTGCTAGCTGTTGATCTAGAGGAAACTAAAAATTTAACTAAGAAGTCCCCACAGACGGCGCCAAATATTTTGACCAAAAAATATAGATCTTGGTTCGATTAATTAAATTTATACAAATGAAGGTTAATCTTAGTTAACAATAATATCCTAAAGATGAAATTCTCGTAGGTGCCATAAATAATATGCAGATGCAAATAGCAACGGCGGCACAAAATCAATATTTAAGAAGTCATAGGAAGTAGTGTAGCATTAAATAGTGAGGAATAGCAATAAATGACATTTATGTAAATAGAACGAATCAGTCACCCGAAAAAGGATGAATTTAACAGATGTTCTCTCTGACAATCACGAATGATGGACAAGCCTTTGAATATCCGAGTTATCCTTGGATCTGGTGGAAAAGTGTGGACAGGAATCTTAGTGAAAAGGTTGCTTTTGTATGCTTACAATAAGATCTGATTCTTTTCTCAAAGTCATAATATATTTTACAAATGAATATCACATGTCCCCTATCATTGTGCCTCTTTCTATTTATAGGAAACACGTTCCTAAAAACCTTAATAGTATGTATATCCACTAGAATATTCTCTTTTAATGTCCTATCTTGAAACTAGCCATTATAACTCTGTCAAGAGTACTCGACCTCGGCCTCGATCTTTGGCAACTCCTCGACTTCGGTCTTTGATGACTCTTCGACCATGACCTTCGTTGTCAATTAGATTACTTCGGCAAGCGACGGCCTAGGAATAATTTACCAATACTATTTTGACTTAAGTATTCTAAGGATAGATTTTTGACCCATACATTTTCTACTAGGGTTCAATTACCCAATACTTTTTATCTGAAATACATATATATAGTGAAACATCACTATAATTATTTAAATAATAAATTAACTTAGAATGTCAAAGGTATAATGCGTTTAATTTTAAGAACCTAAACCAAGTTTAAATGATGGATACTGTCACGACCCCAAATTCCCTCCATAGAATGTCGTGATGGCACCTAGTTTCTAAGACTAGGTAAGCCTATCAATGCGGAATAAAAATAGAAATCTGAAAATTTAAATAATTGCAACTCCCAAAACCTATTTGAAATAAGTCACAAGCTTCTAAAGATTTATCCTCAATGTCTCTATATAACAGAGTCTAAGAAATTAAGGAAGCAACATAACAATAATAGAAGGGGACTCCGGAGTCTGCGGACGCTGGCAGATATACCTCGAAATCTCCGTGTACAGGTACTCACTGATGTCTGGGCTAATAAGAAGTACCTGGATCTACACAAAAAGATGTGAAGAAGCGTAGTATGAGTACACCACAGCGGTACATAGTAAGTGCCAAGCCTAACCTCGGTAGAGTAGTGACAAGGTCAGGTCAGGCCCTACTGGAAAATAATAATGGTATGGTAAAATGTTTAACAATATAATAAAATAAAATGACAATGGAAATGAATCAAGTAGCATGTCACCATTTAATTACATAAAATAATGGCAAATAATATCTCGTGGAATCAAAACATAATTCCTTTCAACTTTAAGAAAATCACAACAAATAATCAAAGGCAACTGCGGCCATAAATCAATGTCAACACGGGCACTCCCGAGGTACTGCCTCGTAGTCCCAAATCATAAATAAATTCACAATATCTCATTTCCTTATCTCACCGCGGGAGCCTTCACAATTTATTTTAAAGAAAATATTTTTCTCGAAATAGCATCCCGCGTTTTAGCCATCCTTATCACACCGCATGACTTCTAGTAGTTCCCCTACTAGCCATGCGTATCAAGCCACCCTTATCTCACTGCATGCGTTTCAATACCCAGACCTTATACCACCGCATGCGTATCATCATCACAATATATCACAATTTGTACCTCAAGTGCTCAAATAATTTAACTTGCCAAAATACTTCAACAACAATATTTTTTCACAATAAAGAGCTCACGACTCATGCCAACATAAATCATCAATAATATTTTTTCACAATAAAGAGCTCACGGCTCCATCACAATGAGTACGAAAATCTTACAAAAACATATTTAGAAATAAATAATTCAGCAAAATAATATTTCAAAATCTTTAATACGTTGCTTCAATACCAAATTTAAAAATATCAAATACTTCATATTAATAATATTTAATTTAAAGAAAATCAACTTCAAATAATGCACAGAATAAAAGAAACCAAGTTTCAACTAAACAAGTAAATCAATTAGCAGAAAAAGGTCAAGCAACTTTAAAATATAACCATTAAATCAATGATGAAGAATATATCAGAATAAAAATAGTTTAATTAATGCCCAACAGTGATCTACACAATTTAAAAATATAATCTTTCACACTTAGCCCGTGTACACACTCGTCACCTCGTGTATACGACTTTCAACACATTATAATTTATCACTTCAATACCAATCCTAGGGGAAATTTCTCCCACACGAGGTTAGACAAGTCACTTACCTCGACTTGCTCCAATTTAATCAAGTAGTATGTCTTTTCCTTGATTTTTCAACTCTGAATGGCTCGAATCTAGCCAAAATAATTCGATACAGTTAACAAAAATTATAGAAATCAATTTCATAAGAAAATACTATATTTTTCAATAAGATCCGAAATTAGCTCAAAAATTGCCTGTGGGGGCCCACGTCTTGGAATCCGGCTAAACTCACAAAATTCGACAACCCATTCAATTACGAGTCCAACCATACTAGTTTCACTCAAATCCGACTCCGAATCGACACCTAAATCTCAAAATTTTCTTTTTATGAGATTTCTAAAATTTTCCCAAATTTCCATCTCAATACACTAATTAAATGGTGAAAACAATGATATATTCGTGTATATTGACCAAATCCGAGTTAGAATCACTTACCCAAATGTTTCCTTGATAATCTGCCAAAAAACGCTTCTGCTCAAGTACAAGTTCATCAAAAATGGCAAATGGGACGAAATCCCCAGTTTTATAAACTGTCGAGGCAGCCATCGATCCTGGGTATCGATCATGGCTTCGATCTTTATGGCCATCGATCTTGGCCTAGGTCATAGCACTCGATCCTGGGCCATCGATCACTCGCCTCGATCATAGCCCTCGATCCTGGGCCTCGATCTTGGGCCTTCGATCATTGGCCTTCGATCATGGCCCTCGAGCCTGCCTTCGATCATGGCCCTCGAGCTTTGCCTTCGATCATCGGCTCGATTTCTGGGCTTGATTTTTGGGCAGAAGAACATTTGCAGCAGCTGTTTAAGTCCCATTTTTGATCCGTTAACCATCTGAAACTCACCCGAGGCTCTCGGGACCTCAACCAAATATACCAACAAGTCCTAAAATATCATACGGACTTAGTCGGGTCTTACAATCACATCCAACAACACTAAAAACACGAATCACACATAGATTCAAGCTTAATGAACTTTGAAACTTTCAATTTCTACAAACGACGCCGGAACCTATCAATTCAAGTCCGATTGACCTCAAATTTTGCATGCAACTCATAAATGACATAACGGAGCTATAAATATTTTCGGAACTAGATTCCAACCCCAATATCAAAAAGTCAACTCCCCGGTCAAACTTCCAAACTTAAATTGTTATTTTAGCCATTTCAAGCCTAATTTAACTACGGACTTCCAAATAAAATTTTGAACATGCTCCTAAGTCCAGAATCACCATACGGAGCTGTTGGAATCATCAAAATTCTATTCCGGAGTCGTTTGCACATAATTCGACATCCGGTCACTATTTGACTTAAGCTTTTAAAATCTTTAATTTTTCATCAAAATTCCATATCTTGGGCTAGGGACCTCGGAATTTGATTTCGGGAATACGCCCAAGTCCCAAATCACGATACGGACCTACCGAAACTGTCAAAATATTGATTCGAGTCCGTTTGCTTAAAATGTTGACCAAAGTCAACTCGGTTGAGTTTTAAAGCTCTAATTCACATTTTAATCCATTTTTCACATATAAACTTTCCGAAAAAATTTACGGACTGCGCACGCAAGTTGAGTAATGATAAATAGTGCTTTTCGAGGTTTTAGAACACAGAATTAATTATTAAATTTAAAGATGACATTTTGGATTATCACATTCTTCACCTCTAAAACAAACGTTCGTCCTCGAACGGAGTTAGAAAAAGTACCTGAGCTGGTGAATAAGTGTGGGTAACATCTGCGCATATCATGCTCGGTCTCCCAAGTCGCCTCCTCGACTGGATGACCCCTCCACTGAACCTTCACGGAAGCAATGTTCTTTGACCTCAGCTTTTGAACCTGCCTATCTAAAATAGCCACTGGTTCCTCAACATAAGATAGATCCTTGTCCAGCTGAACCGAACTGAAGTCTAACACATGAGACGGATCACCGTGATATTTTCGAAGCATAGAAACCTGAAATACCGGATGAACTGCAGAGAGACTAGGTGATAGTGCAAGTCTGTAAGCCACCTCTCCAACTCTATCAAGAATCTCAAAAGGCCCAATATACCTAGGGCTCAACTTGCCCTTCTTTCTGAACCTCATCACCCCCTTCATAGGCGAAACCCGGAGCAGGACCCACTCACCAACCATGAATGCAACATCACGAACCTTCCGATCCGCATAACTCTTCTGTCTAGATTAGGCTATACGAAGTCAATCCTGAAGTGACTTAACCTTTTCCAAGGCATCCTGAACCAAGTCTGTACCCAATAGCCTAGCCTCGCCCGGTTCGAACCAAACCACTGGAGACTGGCACCGCCTACCATACAAGGCCTCATACGGAGCCATCTGAATGCTTGACTGGTAACTGTTGTTGTAAGCAAACTCCACAAGTGGTAAGAACTGGTCCCAAACACCCCCAAAATCTCACACACGCACGAAGCATATCCTCAAGTATCTGAATAGTGCGTTCGGACTGCCCGTCCGTCTAAGGGTGAAATATTGTACTCAACTCCACACGAGTACCCAACTCTCGCTGTACAACCCTCCAAAACCGTAAGGTAAATTGAGTTTAATTAATGCGCAACAGTGATCTACACAATTTAAAAATATAATATTTCACATTTAGTCCGTGTACATACTCGTCACCTCGTATACACGACTTTCAACATATTATAATTTATCACTTCAATACCAATCCTAGGGGAAATTTTTTGCACACAAGGTTAGACAAGTCACTTACCTCGACTTGCTCCAATTTAATCAAGTAGTATGCCTTTTCCTCGATTTTTCAACTATGAATGGCTTGAATCTAGCCAAAATAATTCGATACAGTCAACAAAAATTATAAAAATCAATTTCATAAGAAAATACTATATTTTTCAATAAGATCTGAAATTAGCTCAAAAATTAACCGTGGGGCTCACATCTCAGAATCTGGCTAAACTCACAAAATCCAACAACCCATTCAATTACGAATCCAACCATACCAGTTTCACTCAAATCCGACTCCAAATCGACACTGAAATCTCCAAATTTTGTTTTTATGAGATTTCTAAAATTTTCCCAAATTTCCATCGCAATACACTAATTAAATGGTGAAAACGATGATATATTCGTGTATATTGACCAAATACAAGTTAGAATCACTTACCCAAATATTTCCTTGAAAATCTGCCAAAAATCGCTTCTACTCAAGCACAAGTTCATCAAAAATGGTAAATGGGACGAAATCCCCAGTTTTATAAACTGCCGAGGCAGCCATCGATCCTGGTATCGATCATGGCTTCGATCTTTATGGCCATTGATCCGGGTATTGATCATGGCTTCGATCTTTATGGCCATCGATCCTAGCCTCGGTCATAGCACTCGATCCTGGGCCATCGATCACTCGCCTCGATCATAGCCCTCAATCCTGGGCCTTCGATCATGGCCCTCGAGCCTGCCTTCGATCATGGCCTTCGATCATGGCCCTCGAGCTTTGACTTTGATCATGGCCCTCGGGCTTTGCCTTCGATCATCGGCTCGATTTCTGGACTTGATTTTCTGGGCTCGATTTCTGGGCAGAAGAACATTTGCAACAACTTTTGCAACAGCTGTTTAAGTCCCATTTTTGATACGTTAACCATCTGAAACTCACCCGAGGACCTCGGGACCTCAACCAAATATACCAACAAGTCCTAAAATATCATATGGACTTAGTCGAGTCTTCAAATCACATCCAACAATACTAAAAACACGAATCACACATAGATTCAAGCCTAATGAACTTTAAAACTTTTAATTTCTACAAATGACGTTGGAACCTATCAATTCAAGTCTGATTGACCTCAAATTTTGCATGTAACTCATAAATGACATAACGGAGCTACAAAAATTTTTGAAACTGGATTCCGACCCCAATATCAAAAAGTCAACTCCCTAGTCAAACTTCCAAACTTAAATTCTTATTTTAGTCATTTCAAGCCTAATTTAACTACGAACTTCCAAATAAAATTTCGAACACGCTCCCAAGTCCAGTTTCACCATACGGAGCTGTTGGAATCATCAAAATTCTATTTCGGGATCGTTTGCACATAATTCGACATCCAGTCACTATTTGACTTAAGCTTTTAAAACCTTTAAGTTTTTATCAAAATTCCATATCTCGGGATATGGACCTCAGAATTTGATTCCGGGCATATGTCCAAGTCCCAAATCACGATACGGACCTACCAAAACTGTCAAAATACTGATCCGTGTCGGTTTGCTCAAAATATTGACCAAAGTCAACTCAGTTGAGTTTTAAAGCTCTAATTCACATTTTAATCCATTTTTCACATAAAAACTTTTCGAAAAATTTTACGGACTGCGCACACAAGTCGAAATAGTGCTTTTCGAGGTCTTAGAATACAGAATTAATTATTAACTTTAAAGATGATATTTTGGGTCATCACAGATACTGTATGACCCAAAATTTAGATCTTGGTTTATACAATCAAATTCATAATGAAATAAGGTTAATTTTAGCCAATAAATATTTAAAAGATAGACCAAGTGTATTTATTGAAGATACCCCACATATACTGTTGAATAAAAATAAATGATAGCAATAATAGTGTAATGAACAATTCGAGAATATGCAAGATAGTAATAAATAATAATAAATGGCATTTAAGTAAATAAATAGAAAGAAGTCACCCGACAAAAGGTGAGATTCTGATCTCCAATAATTTTTCTGACAATGATGGATAATGATAAATTTTGTAATATTCGGATCCTTCTTGGATCGGGGAAGAAAAAATAGATAAAGATGTAAAAAGGTGAACTTTGTATGTATATGATCAAGGGAGAATCTTCAGAGAATGTCAATGTGTTGTTCTTTACAATGAATATCCCATCCAATCTATAATTACATATCTTTCTATTTATAATGGTACATGGACCGCAAAACCCTAAATAGTACATAAAGAAAAAAGCTCAATATACATTTAGGAGGTTCCTATTTGAGGCTATTTATGTTCTTGTCTCTACTTAGCTTTATTTATGAATGTGTTAAGAATTCCAAATTGTTATATTCAACTATCGAGTGTTTGATTCTAAATGGTCCCTTTTGGAAATTCTTTATTTTTGAGCAATGACGGCTACCATTTATCGGATTATAATTTTGGAACTTATTTTGATATTATGTGACGTTTTTAGTCTTAGTTGAATGATTTGCATATTATTGTGGCATATGTTGATAGTTGGAAATAAATGTTACGTGCTAAATGAAATTAATCCGAGAAAGAAAGGAACACCTCAACGCTGTAAAATTTATAACCGTATTTCAAAAAGAATTCATTGATAAAGTGCACAAGTTTATCAAGGAACATTCTTAAACTCTTGATTTGTTTGAATACTACATTTGTAGGATTTATAGCCTGTTTGGCTAAGTTTCTTTTTGGTAAAAGTATTTTTTTTCTTAAAGTTAAAAAGTGTTTGGCCAAGCTTTTAGAAAGAAAAAAGTGTTTTTGAGTCAAAAATAGTTTTTGAGAAGCGGAAAAAAATATTTTTTCCCCCAAAATATACTTAAAAGCACTAAAAGTTTGGACAAATACTAATTGTTGCTCAAGAGTGCTTTTTAAATTAGCCAAACACAAACTTCTTCTCATTAAAAGTACTTCCATTAGCCAAACATAAACTGATTCACACTAAAATTTACTTTTCATAATAAGTTGATTTTAGATCTTGGTCAAACAAGATGTAACGGCCCGGCCAGTCGTTTTAAATATTTTAGCCCTGATCTCCTATTTATTGCCTCCTCTGTGTTTATATTATGGTTACGTGACTTGACGGGGTGCTTGGTTTCGGGTTCGGGAAAGTTTCAGATTGAAATGGGACACATAGTCTCTAAGTTGAAAGAGTTGACTGTAGTTGACTTTTGTGTAGACGACTCCGGAATAGAGTTTTGATGGTTTCAATAGTTTCGTATGGTGATTTTAGACTTAGGAGCGCAACCGGATGTGTATTTGGAGGTCTGTAGGTCGTTTCGGCGTGAATTTGGCGAAAGTTAGAAAAAATAAGGTTTGGAAGATTTGAAAAGTTTGAACGAGAGTTGACTTTATTGATATCGGGGTCAGATCCCGATTCCGAAATTTAAAATAGGTCTGTAATGTTATTTATGTTTTGTATGCAAAATTTGAAGTCAATCATAGTTGTTTTGGTATGAATCAGCATTAGTTTCAGAATTCGGAACTTCATAGTTCATAGGCTTGAATTTGGATAGCGATTCATAGATCAATGTTATTTGATGTGATTTCTGTCCTCGAATAGGTCCATTATGTGTTTTGGAACTTGTTGGTATATTCGAACAGGGTTTCGGGGGCCCCGGGTGTGATTCGGATCGAATCTGGAACTAGTTTGGACTTGTGAGATTGCTGAAGCACTGTTGCTTCTGGTGGAATCTGCACCTGCGATGGTTTTTTTTTCACAGGTGCGGCGTCGCATAATCGACAAAAAGGTCACAAAAGCGGAAGTTACTGGGCAGAAATAAGAAAATTTGAGGGTTTGATTCATAATCCATTTTTGGACTTAGAGAGCTCGGTGGGAGGCGATTTTTCGAGAATTTTTCAAGAGAAACTTTGGGGTAAGGAATGCTAACTCGGTTTTGGTTAATTTATATAAATCTATTGATAATTTCATCATTTAATTAGTGGTTTGAGTTGGAAAATTAGGGGAAATGGTGGAAACTTCCTACACTAAATGTTTTAGTTTTGAGGTCGGATTTGAGTAATTCTTGTATGGTTGGTGTAATGACCCGACCAGTCATTTTGATCCTTAGCGCATCGTTCTATAGTTTGAGACCTTGGGTAGATTTACTTCATGTGTGACAACTTGTACGTGGGGTCGGAATTGAATTTCGGGAAGTTCAGGGTTGATTCGGATGGAAAATTCTAAATTCGGCGGAAGCTTTAAGTTGAAAGATTTGACTGAGATTGACTTTTGAGTAAACGACCTCGGAATAGGGATTTTAAGGTTCCAATAGATTTGTATGATGATTTTAGACTTGGGCGTGTGTTCGGGTTGAGTATCGAGTGGCCCGAGAGCATTTCGGCACTTGTTATGGAAAGTTGGCATTTTGAAAGTTTAAGAATTCCTTAAGTTTGGTTTGGAGTGGACTTTGGTATTATCGATGTCCGTTTGGGGTTCCGAGCCTTGGAATATGTTTGTATCGTGATTTGTGACTTGTGCGTAAAGTTTGGCGTCATTCTGAAATGTTTAAGTATAATTTGGACGCATTCGTCGAAGTTTGGAAGTTTGAAAATTTAAAGAAGGTTTCGATCGTCGATTCGTAGTTTGAATGTTGTTTGGTGTGATTTGAGGCCTCGAGCAAGTCCGTATTATATTTTAGGATGTGTTGGTACGTTTGGATAGGGCCTCGGGGTTGAAACGGATTGAAACTTGGAATTTAGGACATGTTGTTGCTGCTGAAGTCTGGTGTCATCGCACCTGCGGAAGGAGTGGCCGCATGTGCGGTCACGCAGGTGCGTAAGGGTCATCGCAGGTGCGAATTTCATGGAGGAGGTCTGGGAGCGCAGGTGCGAGGAAAATAACACACGTGCGAAGTCGCAGATGCGGAGAAGAGATCGCCGAAGCGGAATTTGGCCAAGAGGCCTGGGGCTGCAGAAGCGGACTTGGTCATGCAGGTGAGTGAGCGCAGAAGCGCTTGTTGTCCGCAGAAGCAGAAGCGCATATGCGTTATTTGGGCGCATAAGCGAACGCTGCTGGTTTGAGCTAGAGCTGCACCTGCGATGGATTTTCCGTAGGTGCGGGACCGCAGAAGCGTCTAGTTGACCGTAGATGCGAAAATCGCTGGGCACTGGGGTGCTTTTAATCCGAGACTTAGCCCATTTCTCCCACATTTTCATTTGGTTTGGGCGATTTTTGGAGCTCTTCAAGAGGGGATTCTCATCATCAACTGCAAGGTAAGTCTTCCCACGTATTGTAAGTTGATTTCAAGGATTTCATAAGGATTTAACATGGAGATTTGTGAAAATATTGTGGGATTTTGAAGAAAAAACTTGAATTGATAATTTTTGGATTTTACCATGATTTTGGAAGAGGAATTAGGAATAAATTGTATATTTGAGTTTGTAATGTTGTGGGCAATGTTTATTTTCGAAATTTTTTGGAATCTGACACGTGGCCCGAGGGTTGACTTTGTTGACTTTTCAAGCGAAGTTGAGAATTGTTATAACCTGATTAATTATAAGTATTAGAGTGTATTTTTACTGGTTTGCACATTGTTTGACTAGTTTCGGATCGTTTGGCTTTGAATTGAAGAGTTAGAGAGGTATTGGAGCCGGTTATGGAACTTCAGAGCGAGGTAAGTCTCATGTCTAACCTTGTGAGAGGAAAACTACCCCCTGGGTGATGTAATTGTTATGTGCTACTAGTTGTGGGTGCTATGTACGCACGAGGTGACAAGAGTCCGTACGTAGCTAAAGCATGTTTATGTCCGGGTAGACTTAGAACTTTATTATGTAATATTTGAACTATTTGAACTCATTCTGCCGGCTTAATTAATTGAAATTCTCAAAATTCGATAAGTTCCTTCCTTTCTTGTGGAGCGGGCCGAATGCCTCGGCAGTATAATAGATGCATTTATGGTTAGTGCCAGTCGACCCTCAGCAGTGTACACATCATTCTGGATCGGGTCATACGACCTCGGCATAATCGTGCGTTATATCACTAGCAGTCCAGATATTCACGAGATTATCCATCCACTGATGCTCGACATTTATATGGTATTTCCTTATCCATTTGATACTGACACTTGATACATCCGAGATGTTGATATAGAATAGAGACTGAGAAATCTATATCTTTAAAAGAGATTTTTGGAAGATTATGTAACTTATAACTTTACCCCTTTATTATTGTTGTGCTTCATATTTGCTTATAATTTATCATATTGCTTTATTGGACCTCTAGTAAGTATCGATGTCGACCCCTCGTCACTACTTCTCCGGAGTTAGGCTAGATACTTACTGAGTACGCATTAATTTACGTACTCATGCTGCACTTCTGCACTAAATGTGCAGGATCCGACAGGTTCATTTGGTGGTCATCTTGGCGCGTAGGCGTATCTACTGAGGAAACTTTATGGTGAGCTACATTCCAGATTATGCATCGTATCCCACAGAGTCTTCATCGTACTATTTACTTTATCCCGTCTTATTTACATTCCGGACAGATGTTGTATTGTTATTGTATTCCTTAGTAAATACTCATGCACTTGTGACACCGGATTTTGGGATATGTTAGTTATTGTTTACAGACTTATATATTATTATCGCCTTTCATTTCTTTTATAAACTACTACTTATGTACGTTCCCCTGGATTTAAAAGTGTAAATTTCCTCCCTTAATAAAATTTATGATTTCGAAAGTAATAAAATGAACAATTAATGTGATAGTTCGCCGTTGGCTTGCCAAACAGCGACGTTGGGTGCCATCACGGCCTATAGTGGATTTTGGGTTATGGCTAGAATCGTTATTGAATGAATGTTCGGATTTTATAATTTTAGTCGGGTTCTGAGACGCGAGTCCGGGTTGACCGTTTGAGTTGACTTTTTATTTCTTTGTAAAGATCGTAATTTCATTGTTCAAATTAGTTTTCTATAGTTTGTATTTATAGTATGAAGTTAGTTTGGCTAGATTCGAGCCGTTCAGAGTTGGATAATCGAGGGAAAGGCCTACTAGTAGATTGAGTTAGCGTGAATTGAGGTAAGTGATTTACCTAACTTTGTGTGGGGGAATTACCCCTTAGGATTGGTGTTGTTTGTGATAATTGTGATGTGTGGAAGCCGCGTACGCAAGGTGACGAGTGTGTACACGGGCTAAATGTGTAAATTACCGATTTTACCCATATAGATTCCTTCCGAGACTTAATTGAGTTATCCTATCATGTTATATTCGTCATCATTAGTTTATTTTCACATGTTCTACTTATCTTATATCTTACTTGCTAATTGCTCTACGTATTTAGTTGAAGTTCTTATTTCCCTTATTCCGTATTCATTATTTAACTGTTGAAGTCTTTACTTGAAGTTGTCATTCTTGGAATGTCTTGTTGTTGAAATTGGTATTGAGTTACAAAGGCCATAATTCCTATTGAGGCAAAGTGTTAAGTTGTGCCATATCATTCTGTTGAGTTATTCACTTCCGGTTGTTATTGTTGAGACTCTGTGTATATTGTGGTTGATTCGTGGGCTCCTTATTGTGAAAATAATATTATTGTTGATTTGTTTTTGGCAAATTGTGATATTGGGCACTTGAGGTGCGATTTGTGGTACGTTGTGATATTGATACACATCAGGTGGTATAAGATTTTGGGGTTGTAATGCATGCGGTGAGATAAGGTGGGCTTGATATGCATGGCTAGTAGGAAAACTACTAGAAGTCATGCGGTGTGATAAGGTAGGTTAAAACGCGGGATGCTATTTCGGAAAAATAATTTTTAAAAACTAAAATGCAAGGCTCTTACGGTGATATAAGGAAAGATTGTGAGTTATTCTTATTATTTGGGACTACGAGACGGTAACTCGGCAGTGACCCTTGTTGATCTTTCTCTATTTGTTGTACTTGTCTTTGGTTGTTTTGTTTCCTTAACATGTCAAATCATTGTTTCCTTCCATGATGTATTATTTGCCTTGATTCTGTGTAGTTAACTTCTGGTATACTCCTTACTTGTTTCATTTCCTTTGTTATTATTATTATATTGTTAAATCTTTCGTCTTGTTTATTATTATTTTCAATAGGGTCTTGACCTGACCTCATCACTACTCTACCGAGGTTAGGTTTGACACTTACTGGGTACCGTTATGGTGTACTCATGCTACGCTTCTGTACATCTTTTTGTGCAGATCCAGGTGCCTATCAGTCCCGGCACCAGCGAGCTGATTTCGCATTTGGAGACTTTAAGGTACACTTGCCCGCATCTGCAGGCCTCGGAGTCACTTTCTATCCATTTCTATATTTTTTCTTCTTTACTAGATACAGTTGTATAGGGATGACTTTGATATATGCATAGAGCTTGCGACTTGTATTACGTCGGGTTTCGGGCTATTGTATATACACGAAGATGTGGAGATTTTTCCTTATATTAGTTGTTGGGTTTTGAGATTTTTAAATTATTGTTTCAGTTATTTTTGCATGTTTGTTAGGCTTACCTAGTCTTAGAGACTACGTGCCGTCACGATATCCTACGGAGAAAAATTAGGGTCGTGACACAAGCTGTCCATCAATGTTTTTTGAGGAATTTTCAGAAATCACTATTGTTTAGTGGCTATTAACTTCTTATAGCTACCATATACATAATTACTTCTATAGCTACTATTCAGTTATTACGCAAGTGTATTCGATGTATTCACACTACTGTATTCATGAATACAGTAGCAAAAATCTCCTAAAACAGGGGAGTACAGCTGTATGCGACTATATTCGCTGTATTCGCGTTGTATTTGTGAATAAGGTAGCGGAATTCGCCTAAAGAATAGGGGAATCCAGTTGTTTACTAACGAAAAGAGGATCAATTAGCGTGTATCGCTCCTAATTTAACTCAACAAAATTAATTTTACATAAATATCGCTGCTACTGTGTTGCATTCCATGTATTCGCGTGACTGTATTTATAAATACAATGGGGTAAAAAATAGGGATTATAGATGTTTAATTATGTATTCCATGTATTCGCGCGAATGTATTTATAAATACAGTGAGGTAATCCACGCGCGGATGTATTTATAAATATAGTGAGGTAATCCACCTAAAAATATAGTAATTACGGGTGTTTAATAATGAAAAGTGCATTATTGAATTATATTCAATTTCACTATATTGAATTCAATTGTATTCAAACAACAAAAATCAAAAAAATAGGGTGTATACCGTTCTATTCAATTCGACTGTATATAGTATATTTAATTCACATATATTTATTATTATACACTGTATTCAATTCGACTGTATTCAAACAATAAAAAAATACGAAATATAGTGATATTCGGCTGTATTCAAAAAATACAGACCTTCGGAATACATAAATACCGGTGACTAAATAAAAAAATTATATGTGACTCATAGCAAAGAAGAGAAGAAAGTTCGTCGGAGATGGCGTTTTTCTGCCAAGCAAAATATTGCATACATTTTATTAAAACTAAAAATGGAGAAGAACAAAAATCCGGCCCTCAAATCTTCTCCGGCGTATCCATACACATATCTGTTCGCCTAAGAAGCTGAGCCAATAGTGAATGATGACGCCGACGTTTCTGACTCATAGTTATGTAGAAATGGATGATTCATCGTTTTAAGAACTTCTGCCCCATTATTTATCCAACGTTTATGTTGCTGTACACACTGTAGATTGACTGAACCTCTAGAAGTATTTTCAATTGCATTAACCCTACAAGATTCAGCCAGAGAATTCACGATTAGAAGTAGGTATTTTGCTTGAAGAGAGAGAGAAAGAAGAAAAATTTTTGCTGAGATTTTGAGAGAGAATCGTGTGTTAACCAAAAGAAAGAGAGATAAAAAAAAATAACGTATTTCATGCCTCAATGGTAGTGTATAACATAAATGCCTATTTTGCTATAAAATATAAAATGTAGCTATAAAAAATAATATTTTAAAATAATTTTGGTTTATAATAAATATGGTGTATACCTTTGCTACCTTAGGTAAAATTTCCCATCTTTTTTTAACGAAGAAGTGCAATCATGACTTGTTTGTTCCAATACAATCAGATTCTACGAATATGCATTTATACTACGTATTAATCTAGTTTTACTTACGAATTATTTACTCTATTTTCTAAGTTAGCAAATCAAATTTATTATATACAACTACATATTGTCGTAGAGCGTTTTAATTTGAATATGTCAACATATTTACGCTTTCAGTTATTATAAGTTAAACTCTTTTACTTTTAAATAATATTTAGAAATACTAGTTTAAGGTGCATTTTAAATAAAATATCTTAAACTTTCACAAGTTTTCAAAATATTTAAGTAAAATAAAGTTTATTCCGAAACAAAAAAATTTAAGAACTGTTTTGCAACTTTAACTTTAATTTTAACCAGATATCATATATACTCTGTATATATAAAAATGAGAGTAATTTGTAATGTGATTAAACCAAGTTGCAAGCTAAAAATAAATCATTAAGCAAACCAAGTGGCAAGTTAAAAATAAATCATTAAGCAATCTTATGACAATGTCATCTAGATTAGGTAACAACAATAAATTTAAATTCAAAGATAAAGATTTTTAAACAAAAAAAAATATACAATCTTTCTAGATTTATTTCTTGCCTATTTGTATCACCCTCCTCATGGATTTATTTTTAAAATTATGGTGACTTTTTCTCAAAAATTAAGAAGCAAAACTGTAAAGTTATTTTTCGCTAAAACTCAATCAAGAAATTTTTAAAAATAATAGCTTCTCAATGGTGGAGTTTAGTCGAAACTATATTTTGTAGAGTTTGAAACACTAATTTTCAATTTCTTGAAACAAACGCCATCATTAAGGATTGGACTTCCCGTTTTACCATACTAAACTTTTAATTATAACGTATTTTCATTAAACGTATAATAGTTTTGAAAGATAAAATTTTACAAATGAATATTGTTAGTTTTTTATTTTGAATTGAAACATCAAAACTTTATGTAAATAATCTGCACACTTTTTTAGAACAAATTAAAACCGTGTGGGTATAGTACCGTGTGGCCCTTTTTTAGAAGAATAAGGGCCCGTTAAGGTATAGCGCCATTTAAAAGGGCGCTATGTATGTTTTTGTTTAGACGTCCAGGTATAGCGTAGTTTATTAAGGCGCTATATGTATAGAGCCTTAATAAACGACATTATACCCCTTCAAATACCGTCCCTTCCCTTTCCCCCGTTACAGAAGCAGAACCAACCCCACCCCCCACCCCCCAATTTTAAAATCAAAGCAGCGGCCCCCCCATTAACGACCCAAAATAACTCGAGTGGACCCCACCCGTCCCACAAAAAGTAAAGATTATTGGTCCCACATTCTAGCTAAGCCTTCTCTCGTTGTGGGTTACTCGTTTCGGATTCAAATCTTCAACTTTTCAAAAAACATAAATCGAGGTATTCCGATTTAGTTTTTGTTGAAACTCGTATAAAAAATATATATTAGTTATTTTAAATGTGTTCTACGTTATTTTATTTTTTTTGTGATTAAACTGGTATATTATTTTATCCGGACTAAGATATTAGTGTGCTAAAAAATATGTAAAAATTGAGAAATCATTATTATTTTTTCAAAAAAATGTTAATAAGTTACTTTTTACTATTGTATATGTATTTTTGTGAATGTTTTGTGATTAAATGTATTTGTTGTTTTTATCTGGTTTAGATTATTTATTTTCTTAAAGACTAGTAATATAGTGCCCTTTTAGCGTAGTAAAATGTAGTGCCTTTTAGCGTAGTATCCCTGTAGTTATTGAAATTAATCATTTAAATGTATCTCTTATACCCAAAAATACGTCAAAATAGCTGATAGATCAAACACAAACTCTGTCCAATTCTAGTCAACGATCGTAAGAAAATAACATGGGAAAATAACAATATTTTCGAGATATCTTGGTGCTATTGGGCCTCATTTATCGAGCCTGAAATCCATATGTGAATAATTAATAATTAAATCTTGTATAATTATAAAAATTAATTATTTTATTTACAAACAAACATATAAAATAATAAAACTAACACATACAAGAATTCTGGATATCTTGGTACTATTGGGTCTCAAATATCAAGCCTGGAACCCATATGTGAATACTTAATAATTAAATCTTGTATAATTATAAAAATTAATTATTTAATTTACAAACAAACATATAAGATTATAAAACTAACATGTAAAATAATAAAACTAACACATACAAGAATTCTGGATATCTTGGTGCTACTGGGCCTCAAATATCGAGCCTGAAACCTATATGTGAATACTTAATAATTAAATCTTGTATAATTATAAAAATTAATTATTTAATTTACAAACAAACATATAAAATTATAAAACTAACATGTAAAATAATAAAACTAACACATACAAGAATTCCGAATATCTTGGTGCTACTAGGCCTCAAATATCGAGCCTGGAACCTATATGTAAATACTTAATAATTAAATCTTGTATAATTATAAAAATTAATTATTTAATTTACAAACAAACATATAAAATTATAAAAATAACATGCAATTAATGTTGTTTAATTTACAGTAGACGACATGGAGGTTCCGCCTATGCATCCCGGACCTTCTAGCGATGAGCTACTGTCGTTACAGGGCGATCATAGGTCCTCCCACATATGGGAGGGAGAGTTACTGGCCCAGACTCTCCCCGTCAGGAGAGTGGACGACATGTGGGACTTTCTGAAGGGCAAAGTTCTCCATCCCGGTGTAGTCAGACGCCTGCAGGATACGAGCTTCTATAGGATTTTGGAGATAGGGGCAGCTGCAGCTCGATTAGTCTTTGATCACGGCCCTGATAGAGCGGTGACGACTGGAGACGCACACATTCCACTTGCCCATTGGCGAGGCCACCATCACACTGCATGACGTGGAGGGTATATATGGGATGCCCGTTGATGGACACCCCGTTGCTCTGCCGCAGGCCATGAGAGAGTTGACAGGTGGGCAGGTACCTGGACATGCTGCAACAGCTCACTGGTTTCCGGCCACAGGAGGAGACTGCACTGGCTGGGGCCAGTCGTCTGTAGCTGACGACTATCCGAGACCATTTGGAGGTATTGCACTCTGACATCACATGCGATACACCGGAGCTGTATATCCACCGGTACACGAGGTTGCTACTGCTCCTTATGTTTGGAGGGGTCTTGTTCCCGAACACTTCGGGGAACCTAGTCAGCTTGAGATTTCATCATCTTGAGGATGAGCGGCTAGATGATATACCCCAGTACAGCTGGGGTGCTGCTGTTCTCGCCTACTTGTACAGGCAGTTGTGCCGGGCGACCATGGGCACCCAGCGTGACGTTGCTGGATTTTTGCTGCTGCTACAGGTGAAAACATATTCGAATACTCTATTCATTATAACATACCCAGTAAAAATATATCTTAAATTTTACGTCCACTTTGTATGTTAGGTTTGGGCCTGGGAGCGGTTCATGCAGTTGCAACCACCTCTAACACCATTAGCTCCGGGTGTACCACCTCCGTTTCTCCCTCTAGCTAGGAGGTGGGTTCTCCGACGGGGATATGGACGAGAGTACGAGGCTCGACATAATCTCCCCTTGTGCAGAGATTTGTTAGATTTGCTGGAGGGCGCACAAGTAAATGTATACCTAAGTTTACTTGCCCTGGCTTCACATGTATTGCGTATACTCACATTTTCTGTTGTTTCTTAATAGTTCATCTGGACGCTATACAGCGACTCGCTAATAGCTGGCTTGCCCGATTATTGCTCGGCCGTCCGACTTATTTGGAGCTCTTCTGTCCCGTTGATGTGCCTTGATATTGTGGAGCATCATGCCACCGAGTGGGTACTTCGCCAGTTTGGCCGTCCGCAGCTTGTACCACCTACCTGGCAGACCATACATTTCCAGCGGGATGATCGTTCCAGGGTGGACCATGCATATGCGGCATGGCTAGAGGTGCAGATCGATACTTGGGACTGGCGACTTGACCTGATTCCGCCCCCTCCTTCACCGTGCCATACGAATACTGAGCATGATTAAATGGGCTGGTACCGTGATGTTACCTGACTTTTCATCGGGAATCCCATTCATCGCGCTGGCGGTCGGTACGTTCCATACGCCGGGAGGCACGAGGCACTGGTATGTTATTTGGTATTCTTACTTATAACTGTAACCTAGCGTTCCATTATTTATATTTTACATGTTGTGCAGGCTATTGGCCTACATTTGTTCCACCAGTTGGGACTGCAGATGCAGTAGCATGCCGGTGAGGGAGCGACCACTTTACACGAGTATGGCCGATAGGTTACAGAGCTGGCTGCCCGAACACTGCGGCGCGCCCGAGAGGATAAGCGCTTAGGACACGACCCTGCTTACGTGGCGCCAGAGCATTACCATCGAGGTAAGGTTGTCCCATAAGGTAGGGTTGTCCTACGAGGCAGGGCTGTCCCATGAGGTCGTGGGGGCAGGCGAGGAGGTGGTCCCCAGCAAGGGGGCGTTGAGGCACCTGTCCAGCCGGGTGACCTCCATGAGCCAGACTACTATCACAACAGCATGACGTTATACAGCCTTCAGCTCACTCCAGGGTCTTCGCAGGTGACCTCGTCAGATCCATTGTTGATCACGGGCACGCGCATTACATGAGTTGATTGGGATCAGTACTTTCTAGGCCTATCGACCACAGTTGATGATCGGCCGACCCGAGATGTGGATAGTGGGCGCCGGCTGAGTTATGGCTCCTCATCGAGGAGTGCAAGGGATCTTTCACATGCGCAAGTATGTTTGTATTACTATTAAATTTAAATTTGTTTTTATCTCATTGATTAGCCATAAATATCTTAATATTTTTCTTATTAAGGCTTCATCCTCGCCCGTCACAGAGGCCACTTTGTGCAATGCTGACCTGGCTGCGACGGATGATTATATTCAGAAGCCCGATGAGACCATGGTAAGATAATTTAAATTTTTGTGACTTAACACATACATTACTAATATATATTTTCATATACTGAGGTAACTTTTCTTTTGTAGGTTACTGCTGGACCGATGACCCCTTCTACAGAGCCTGCCAGCACTACTGACGATCATGCTACAGCGCATCCAGCGATAAAGAGGCGACGTGATGAGGATGATCCTGATAGCGTAGTGATAACTAGGGGTTTTAGCCTATTATTTATTCTCTTTTGCTTAGGTTTTGGGTAAAAAATGTGTAAAGGTATTCCCGAAAACTTACTTAATGTGCTTGCTTGCAGGGTTTGGTCAAAATGAGGCAAAGAAGCCATAATCAACTCATGAAGGAGTCAAACCTGCACGAATCCAAGGCTGAGACATGAGCGCTGAGAGCGGCAGAAAAGCGCGGCCGTGTAAGGACTACCGCTGAGGCGGCCACTATTATGCGGTCCGCGAAAGTAGATTCAGAGAAGCTGCTTTGAATACTAAAATCACCGACGATCGCGTTGGAAAGACGCGGCCGCGAAATCTTAGGCGCGGCCGCGAAGGGAATTCCGCTGAGAGCGCATCTTGAGGTTCAGAGACCCTGCAAGTCAGACTTAATTGAAGAACGCGGTCCGTGTCCAAATTACATGGCCGCGATGGAAGCACATGCGGACACGGTTGAAATTACACGGTCCACGAAATTAAGCCCAATCAAAGCCCAGTATTGAAGAAACGCAGACCGCGCTCATTATTATGCAGCTGCGAAAGCTCAAGCGCGGACGCGGTCAGAATTACACGTCCGCAAATCCTCCGCAGGGGCATTTTTGTCCAAAAATTTCAGCCTAGTATAAATAGATCCTTTTATCAAATTTAGGTCAAGTTTTGTTGAGGAGAGCATGTGAACGACTCGTTTTTCCCTTTTTGGGCAATTTTAGAGCAGATTTACCTTCAAACTTTAGATTTTCATCTTGTACTTTAATATTATGGCTTATATTTCATCTTTATCTTTGATTTCTACTGTTATTATGAGTAGCTAGATCCTATAGCTAGGGTTGTGACCCAACTCTAGTGTGGGTATTTAATGGGTCTTGAATTTTAGGGCTTAATTGTTTATGGCTTAGTGATATTTAGCCTAATTCATGCTAAAATTGTAGAATTAGTGGTTGCAAACACTGACTCATGCTTTTATGACTTAGGCTCTTCTTGAGAAAGAGAGACTAAGTCTAGGAAAATTAGGCTAACAAGGAATTGGGGTGAACTCAAGAGATTGATAGCCCCAATTAAAGGGTTAAACCTAGAGATAGTAATACCAGACTTGAGCTAATTTTACTTGTATTGTATGAACACCCAATTGGGTTTGAGAAAGCCAAATCGGGCAAAGTCACTCAAACTACCGAGAGGTATAGAGTGAGAACTTATGTGTGATGGTTATATCACGATCCCAATCATAACAAGCTTGTCCTAGATTCTTGATACTCATTAGATACTCACCTAGGCGAAAGTCACTTCCCTAGTGCCTTTTAACACTTGAAAACATTCACCAAAAATATTGCACTTAGCTTACACTGAGCATACAATAGTATAAAATTAGACTAGAATTAATCGCAACAATATTTGGAAGTGCAATTAAGAACAACACGCACATCTAGATTAGTTAGACACCTAACTCCAAACCAAATTAACTCCCTGTGGAAATTGATCCCGACCTTGTTGGGTAAAACTGCATCGACCATCCTCGCTACTCTATAGTGGTGTAGGTTTGGACTCGATCACTTTTTGGCATCGTTTCCGTGGAGTTAGACAGTGTTGGCTATCTATCTAACTATTTGTGTGTCTTGTTTTTCTTTCCTTCTGTTTTTCTAACTTTTGTGTATCAATCGCTTTAGGTACCAAATGGCTCATAATGATGCTCTCGGACATGTTCTTCCGGGGGAGGAGGTAGATGACAATGGTGAGGATGAGGTTAATCTAGAATCTCAAGTCCAAATAAGAGGCCGCCAAGCTAATGACAACATTCCAAACCCTCCCCCACCTCCTCCACGGGCAGCACACCGGGTGCTACCCAATGAAGGTTACGCAAGTGCAATTGTCCCGCCCGGATTCGGGCGGGCAATTTTCAAATTACAAATGTCATGCTGACCCTATTGGAGCAAAGGGGTTTCTTCACTGGAGCTCCTCATCAGAATGCATACAAGCATCTAAAGGGTTTTGTAGACACATGTTGGGGGAGCAAGCAGACGTACGTGTCAGAGGACGCTCTGAGATTGAGACTTTTCCCATTTTCACTTAGAGGGTAAGCTTTGGACTGGCTCGAGAGGCTACCCAACCACTCCATACACACGTGGGATGAGTTGGCAGAAACGTTTATAGCCAAGTTTTTCTCACCGGGTCATATGGCAGCATTGAGGGATGGGATCTTAGCCTTTAAACAAGAACCTAATGTACCCCTACATGAAATCTGGGATCGATACCAGACAATGGTCAAGAAATGCCCAAACAATGATATGACTGAAGCAATGATTCAGCAGACATTCTATAGGGGCATCAACACGACCAACCAGTGTGTGGTGAATCAGCTAGCTGGGGAAAATTTTATGAAAATGCCTTATGCCGATGCTTGTGACATACTTGATGAGATGGCTGACACATCCTCAGCTTGGCAGAGTCGGGCAAATGTTCCTCAGGGTGACCCTAATGTCATCCATCTTCATAAGGAACTTCATGATCACGGACAAGCCATAGACGAGATGACAACTACTATGAATCAATTAGCGAAGGCCCAACTTCAGCAAGTTCAAGGGACAAAGCAATTAAATGCCATGGAAAGGGTAAATGTCATGGTCAACAAGAGGAGACAGCGTGGTCAACAAGTGCAAAACAATCAAGATCAATATGAGCAAAGTGGTATTGGTTACAATCAAGACGATTCTTATGATGATCAAAGTGAGGAAGTGTTATATGCCAATGACTACCAAGTTCAACGGAGCAATGCTCCAACTCAACAATGGAGGACGCAAGGGAACAATCAAAATTGGGGCAACCAAGGCCAAGGGAATTGGAACAATGGCAACAACAACAACTCGAACAATTGGGGGAACAACAATAAAAATTGGGGGAACAACAATAACAATTGGGGCGGCAATAGAAACCAAGGGGGTTGGAATAATAATAATCAAGGCAACTGGGGGCCGGGCTTTCAAAGGCCCCCGATGTATCAACAACCCAATAATCCGCCTCCATATTCGTCTTAAGGGCAAAGTTCCTCAAACAATGAAATAGGGCGGATAGAGCGTATGTTTAAACAAATGATGGAAAGGAATGCTGACTCCGATGACCAAATAGCCTCCCATACTACCTCTATTCGCAACTTGGAAGTACACATGGGTCAAATTTCTCAAGCATTGAATACTCTACCTAAGGGGGTACTACCAAGTGGTACGGTAGTAAACCCGAAGGGTGGGAACAATACAGGCCATGCTATGGCGGTGACCACTAGAAGCGGTAGAGGTGGAGATGCAAGTACCTCTAATCCAAAGAAGATTGTGAGGGATGATGTTGTGTTGCAAGAAGATGATGAGATTCAAGCCAATGATGAGAATGTGAATAATGAAGTGAGGATCGATATTAACGACAACATGGAGGAGACTCAAAATGATGTGAACCATCTAGGGAACATGTGATAGACATACCGGAAACAGTAGTGCCTAAAGCCAAGGACCCTTTGCCAAGGCCTCCTCCACCGTATCCTCAAAGGCTTGCAAAGCAAAATAATGAAAACCAATTCAAGAAATTTATTGAGATGATGAAAAGTTTGTCAATCAATGTGCCTTTGGTGGAAGCTCTCGAACAAATGTCGGGATATGCCAAGTTCATGAAAGACTTGGTAACTAAGAAGAGGTCTATGAATTGTGAGACCATCAAAATGACTCATCAAGTGAGTGCCATTATGCACTCGATGGCTCCAAAGCTTGAAGATCCCGGTGCCTTTACAATTCCATGCACTATTGGTAGCGTCGATTTTGCAAAAGACTTGTGTGATTTGGGAGAAAGTATTAATTTGATGCCATATTCCGTGTTCAAGACACTTGGTATTGGGCCACCAAGAGCTACTTCCATGAGACTACAAATGGCGGATCGGACAATGAAAAGGCCACTTGGTATTATTGATGATGTTCTAGTCCGGGTCGACAAGTTTATTTTACATGCTGATTTTGTGATTCTCGACTGCGAAGTCGACTATGAGGTGCCTATAATATTGGGGAGACCTTTCCTAGCAACAGGGAAGGCATTGGTTGATATGGAAGCATGGGAGCTTACCTTCCGAGTGGGCGATGAAAAAGTTGTATTCCACATGTGCAAATCAATGAGGCAACCAAATAGCAATGAAGTTTGCTCTTTTGTGGATCTTGTGACGGAAGTGATAGTTGATGACACGAGTGCCATGATCAATGTGGACGACCCTTTGGAAGTTGTGTTGTTAAACCATGAGGATGATGACAAGGAAGGCTTGGTTGAATGTGCAAATGCATTGCAAGGAATGGGATCCTACTTATATAGGCCCCGCAAACTTTCCTTGGACTTGGAAAATCGGAAGACTTCACCAACAAAGCCCTCAATCGAGGAGCCGCCAATAATGGAGTTAAAGCCTTTGCCTTCACACCTCAGGTATGAATTCTTAGGCTCTTCTTCCACATTACCTATTATTCTTTCTGCTTGCCTAACTAACGTGCAGGTAGACTCCACCCTTGTGGTGCTTCAAAGAAGGAAAAAGGCAATTGGATGGACTTTGGCTGGCATTCGGGGTATAAGCCCTGCCTTTTGCATGCACAAAATTATACTAGAGTATGATGCCAAACCCTCCGTGGAACATCAAAGGAGGTTGAACGAGGCTATGCAAGAGGTCGTCAAGAAGGAAATTATCAAGTGGCTTGATGCAGGGGTTGTGTACTCTATCTCAGATAGTTCATAGACTTCACCGGTACAATGTGTGCCGAAGAAGGGAGGTATGACTGTGGTCACAAATGAGAAAAATGAGTTGATCCCCACTCGTACTGTCACCGGATGGAGGGTATGTATGGACTATAGAAAGCTGAACAAAGTGACCCGCAAAGACCACTTTCCATTACCCTTTCTTGATAAAATGTTGGACATACTTGCCGGGCGTGCCTACTATTGTTTTTTGGATGGGTACTCAGGGTACAACCAGATTCTCATTGCACTAGAAGACCAAGAGAAAACCACCTTCACATGTCCGTATGGCACATTTGCATTCTCGCGGATGCCGTTTGGTTTGTGTAATGCACCGGCTACCTTTCAGCGGTGTATGATGGCAATATTTATGGATATGGTGGAGGACTTCCTCGAAGTGTTCATGGATGATTTTAGTGTTGTGGGGGACTCATTTGAAGAATGCTTGGATAATCTTGACAAAGTGTTGGCCCGATGTGAAGAGACCAACCTAGTGCTTAATTGGGAAAAATGCCACTTTATGGTCGAGAAGGGCATTGTCCTCGTCCATAAGATCTCAAAGAACGGTATTGAAGTGGACCAAGCGAAGATTGAAGTTATTTCAAAACTCCCTCCTCCTACTTCTGTCAAGGGAGTTAGGAGCTTTCTTGGGCACGCGGGATTCTACCGAAGGTTCATCAAGGATTTCTCAAAAGTGGTGAACCCCTTGTGCAAGCTGCTAGAAAAGGATGCAAAGTTTGTGTTCAATGAAGATTGCATGAAAGCTTTTGAGCTTCTAAAGTATAAATTGACAACCACTCCCATCATTACCGCACCCAATTGGAGCTTATCATTTAAGCTCATATGCGATGCTAGTGACGTTGCGGTAGGAGCGATTTTGGGTAAAGGGTCAACAAGATATTTCATCTGGTCTATTATGCAAGCAAAAGGATGAATGACGCCCAAGTCAATTATACGGTGATCGAGAAAGAGTTACTAGCCATTGTCTTTGCCATAGAAAAGTTCAGGCCATATCTCATGGGCGCCAAAGTGATTGTGCATGCCGATCACGCGGCACTCCATTACTTGATGACCAAAAAGGACTCGAAGGCTAGGTTGATGAGATGGGTTCTTCTGCTTCAAGAGTTTGACCTTGAAATCATTGATAGAAAAGGAAGTGATAATCAAGTGGCGGACCACTTGTCCCGCTTATAAGAGGAGGGGAGGCCCCACAATGGTCTCAAAATTAATGATTCATTCTCGGATGAACAACTCCTCTACGTGTCTTTGAATGGTATGCCTTGGTTCGCCGATGTGGCTAACTTTCTTGTGACCGGCATTGTCCCGAGCGACTTCTCTTCAAACCAAAGGAAGAAACTCAAACGGGACAGCTTGGATTATTATTGGGACGAGCCCTATACTTTCAAGATTTGCAATGATGGTGTGATCCGAAGATGTGTCCCGGAAGAGGAACAAATGAATATTCTTGATGCTTGCCATTCCTCGCCCTACGGTGGTCATCATGGTGGGGCGAGAACTGCTTCAAAGGTTCTTAGCTATAGATTTTATCGGCCTACCCTGTATAAAGACGTAAGTGAGCTTGTTAAGAGGTGTGATGAATGCCAAAGAGCTGGTGGAATTTCTAACAAGGATGAAATGCCTCTCACCACTATTCTGGAGAACTATATTTTTGACGTGTGGGGCATAGACTTCATGGGGCCTTTTGTGAGTTCGTGTGGTAACACTTATATTTTAGTTGCTGTTGATTATGTTTCCAAGTGGGTTGAAGCTGTAGCTTTGCCCAACAATGAGGCACGGAGTGTGGTGGCTTTCTTAAAGAAAAATATCTTCACAAGGTTTGGCACTCCTAGTGCGATCATCAGTGATGTGGGTTCTCATTTCTGCAACAAGGCCTTCGACACTTTACTTTCCAAGTATGGTGTCAATCGTAAGGTGTCAACCCCTTATCATCCCCAGGCTAGTGGACAAGTTGAGGTCTCCAACAAGGAGATAAAGGGCATATTATCAAAAACTGTCAATGCAAACCGGACTGATTGGTCAAGGAAACTTGACGATGTGTTGTGGGCTTATAGAACTGCGTACAAGACTCCAATTGGTATGTCTCCGTACCGGTTAGTATTTGGGAAAGCATGCCATCTTCCGGTTGAGTTAGAGCACAAGGCCATGTGGGCGCTCAAGAAGTTAAACCTTGAATGGGATGTAGCAGCCAATCTCTGGGTGGAGCAACTCAATGAACTTGATGAATTCCGGTTTCATGCCTATTCCAGCTTGTCCTTGTATAAGGACAAGATGAAGTACTTACATGAAAAATATGCCCGGAATAAAGAATTCAAGGAGGGTGACTTGGTTCTTCTATTCAACTCTCGGTTACGACTGTTTTCAGGAAAGCTCAAGTCAAAATGGAGTGGCCCTTTTGAGGTGGTGCACGTGACTCCGTTTGGTGCTCTTGACTTGAAAAACAAAAATGGTGAAATCTTTAGAGTTAATGGGCACCGAGTGAAGCATTACCTCGGCAAGTTTGATGACATCCATGTGGTGGCATTGATCAATTTCCAATGATGTTGGTAACACGCGTCATGCCGCGACGTTAAATCAGGTACTTCTTGGGAGGCAACCCATGTGTTTTTCTTTTGATTTTCTTCTTAGATCAGGATTTATTTTGAACTAACTGGTTGTGAGCTTTGTGTAGGAGTTGTTTGTGTAGTACAGGGTTGTTGCTGGAGAAATTTGCCTAAGTGTGGGGAATTACGCGGACCGCGCTCAAAATTTCGCGGTCAGTGAGAGTTTTTTGCGGGGGCACAATTTGTCAGCGGACGCGGACTTGAAAAGTCCAGAATATCAACTCTCTGAAGTTGTATTCGCGTCCGCATTCATAATTTTGTGGTCCGCATTGATCTTACGCGGCTGCGCCCGCTAATCCGCTCTCAGCGGGTCTGTTTCTAAAAAGGCTCTTCGAAAGGTAAAAAGCGCGAACCGCGTTAGAATTCCGCGGACCGCGCTCAGGTAAGTCAGTGGGATCTCTGGGGTTGGTATAAATAGGAAGTCTTTAGGACTTTTACACTTTTCGAACCCCACATTCTCACCAAAATAGACCACTGTTCATCTTCCCCTTCTTACACTTTCAATTTCATATCTCATTAATCAAGAAGCAATTTCCTACTACAAATCCACATCTGGTATGCTCAAATCTTTACATTAATTTCATCTTTTGATTTTCTTTTCTTCTAGTTTTAATTTTTCTTTTTAGTTAGGGTTTAATACATGCCACAATCTAAAAATCATGCTTAATTGATGGTTAAATTCATGTGGGTAATTGCTTTACATGCCTAATGGAGGATAGGGTTATTAATTATGCATGTTAATTGCATTAATTTTCGCACTTAGTGAAAATCCTAGGTTTCAAATGTGCCAGTGCCAGTTTTTGTTTGAATTCCGCAGACCGCGGTCCATTTTATGCGGTCCGCGTTCTTTAATTTGCGAGAGCTGAGTATGGTTGCATGTTCGCGGACACGATGATTCTTCCGCGGCCGCGTTCATTTTTACGCGAATCACGCTTAATCTTTTGCGATCACATCCCAAATTATGCGGTCTGCGGAAGACCATGATCAGAGAGTTGGTAGTCTGAATCCAACCTCTTTCGCGGCTGCACTTCTTTTTACACGAACCGCGCTGACCCTTCCACGGACGCGCTCCTTTTTACGCTGTTAGCGGACCCTTGCTTTGAGAAACACTGTGATCATTTAATTTTCTTTCCTTTGCTGATTCATTGAACCACAATACTAATGAGCTTTCACTGATTGTGTATGCAGATAATGGTGCGATCTCGTGGCGGTACTGAAAAATCACAAGGGAGGGGAGAATTCACCCGAGGCCGGGGTAGAGGGAAACAGACTGCATCCTTAGCACCTAAAAGGGTCATTGGCAAGAAGCAAACCATACGAAGACCCACTGGTGGTACTACAGGTGCTATTCCAACTGTGGTACGAACTACACCTCAACCTCTACCTCGGCCTCGGCCTCTACCACGGCCCCGGCCTCTCGCGGCCCTAACTGGTGGCACTGGTGGTTGACCGTACGATCCGGTAGTACGTGTCCTCACCATCTGTGAGAGAATAGAATAGTAGAAATTTAGTTTCCAGAATTAACAAATTCGCACGACAGAATACAAGAAAGTGAAATTTTCTTAAGGGTTCTGCAGCCTCTCGAAGATAAGTACAGACGTCTCCATACCGATCCGCAAGACTCTACTAAACATGCTCATGACTCGTGAGACCTATGTAACCTAGGCTCTGATACCAACTTGTCACGACCCAAAAGCCCAACCTGTCGTGATGGCGCCTATCTCGATACTAGGCAAGCCGATAATCTCAATAAACCAAAACTTCTCTTTAAGGTTGAAAATATAATATTCAAATACAATACAAACACTCCCCAAAACCTGGTGTCATTGAGTACATGAGCATCTAATATGAATACAAGTGTGAAAAATATAGTCCATAATAGTTTGAGACCAAATACAGTAAACAAAGAGATAGAGAAGGAGAGACAAGGTCTACGGAACACGGCAACTACCTCAAAATCTCCTGAAAATCAACTGCGCGAAAGGATCAACACCCACTATATCCGAGAACACCTGGATCTGCACACGAAGTGCAGGGTGTAGTATGAGTACAACCAACTCAGAAGTAACAATAATAAATAAGGAACTGAAGATAGTAACGAGGTACACAGTTATGGTTCATTTCCAGTAATTCTAGCAAAGAATAGACATGCTATCAAATTTGGCAGTTTAATGTCAAATCAATTTTTTTTATACAGTTCCTGTTCATCTAATCCGTATATAAACAATCTTTCAGAGATTTCACAACAATGACAGATAGTAACTAAGTGCAACAACAAATGGAAATCAAGTACAACCTCTTAGGACAACAATCACTCCCTGGGCTCCCAGCCCCTCATCACTCACTCTCAATGGGTACCCGCGCTCACTAGGGGTGTACAGACTCCAGAGGGGCTCCTACAGCCCAAGCGTTATAATCTGCACAGACAACTCACTTGCTGCATGGACAACTCACGTGCCATAATATAAATATCTGGATCTGTACGGCCAACTCACGTGCTGCACGGCCAACTCACGTGCTATAGTAAAATATAAGGATCCGCACGGCCAACTCGTGCTGCACGGCCAACTCACGTGCTATAGTATAATATAAGGATCTGCACGGCCAACTCACATGCTGCACGGCCAACTCACGTGCTATAGTATCAATATCTCACAATCAGGCCCTCGGCCTCACTCAGTCATAAATCTCTTCAGTCTCTCAGGCTCTCAATAATCATGAAATCAGCCCAAACAACAATGATATGATGTATCAATAATAATAACAGAGACTGAGATAAAATGTGCAAGTAAAAACTGAGACTGAGTACATATAGCATTTAGCAGGCAATTCAACAAGTACGCGACCTCTGTGGGTCCCAACAGTACTATCACATAGCCTAAGCATGATTTACAGTCAAATTTTATCAACACATAGAGAGCATATAGCTAACAACAAATTATTCCACTTTACAGTTTTTCGGGACGGACCAAGTCACAATCTCCTCGGTGCATGCCCACACGCCCGTCACTTAGCATGTGCGTCACCTCCAAAATAATCGCATGATACCAAGATCCGGGGTTTCATACCCTCAGGATCAGATTTAAAACTGTTACATACCTCAGAGTATGAAATTCTTTACTCTACTATGCCTTTGCCTTGCAAATCGGTCTCTGAATGCCTCGAATCTAGTCACAAATAATTCGTTCTAGTCAATTAAATTTATTGGAATTAATTCCATAAGAAAATACTAATGTTTCATAAAAATCCGAAATTTAGCTCAAAAATTGCCCGTGGGGCCCACGTCTCGAAACCCGACAAAAGTTACAAAATCCGAAATCCTATTCAACCACGAGTCTAACCATAGAAATTTTATCAAAATTCGACCTCAACTCGACCCCCAAAGCTTCAAATCTTATTTTCAAATCCCTAAGTTCCAACCCCCGATTTACACCTCAAAAACATGTAATCTAGTCGGATTATTCGATGATAATTCAATATTATGGAATAGAAATGATCACAAGGGACTTACCTCAAGTTTTCCCGTGAAAACCTTGCTCAAAATCGCCCAACCCGAGCTTGAAATGCCAAAAAATGGCAAAAGCTCGGAATCCCTCTGTTTTTGTACTGTCCAGGGATTTTCGCATATGCGGCAACTTGGCTGCTTCTGCGCCAACCGCATGTGCGGAAAAAGTCTCGCATCTGCGCCTTTGCCCGCATCTGCGCGCCTGTTTACACTCCTGCGCAGGTGCTTCTGCGCGCGTCCCTCTGCATCTGTGCTCACGCAGATGCGGAATTTCCCTTGCACCTGCGACCACTGCCTTATAGTCCATTTGCGCATCTGCGCTTTCCCGACTCGCTTCTGCGGGCTCGCACCTGCGATAGAATTTCCGCATGTGCGATTGCAGTAGAGGGCAGAAACTTTAGCTATTTCTTCTAAGTCCGAATTTGATCCATTAACCATCCGAAACTCACCCGAGGCCCCCGGGACCTCAACCAAATGTATCAACAAGTCCTAAAGCATCATACGAACTTAGTCGAGCCTTCAAATCACATCCAACAATACTAAAACACGAATCACACATAGATTCAATCCTAATGAACTTTGAAATTTCTAATTTCTACAAATGACTCCGGAACCTATCAAATCACGCCCGATTGACCACAATTTTTTCACACAAGTCATAAATGACATAATGGAGGTACTCAAATTTTCAGAATCGGATTTCGACCCCGATATCAAAAAGTCAACCCCCCGGTCAAACTTCCCAAAAATTCAACTTTCGGCATTTCAAGCCTAATTCCACTACGGACCTCCAAATAATATTCCGGACACTCTCCTAAGCCCAAAATCACCATACAGAGCTATTGGAATCATCAAAATTCAAATCCGAAGTCGTTTACACATAGGTCCATATCCAATCCATTTTTCTAACCTAAATTTTTAATCATGAGACTAAGTGTCTCATTTCATTTTGAATTCCTTTCGGACCCGAACCAACTAACCCGATAAGTCATAAAACAACTATATAGCATAAATTGAGAAGTAAATGGGGAACGTGGTTATAACACTCAAAACAACCGGCCGGGTCGTTATATTCTCCCCCTCTTAAACAAACATTCGTCCTCGAACGGAATTAGAACAATATCTGGAGTCTCAAATAAGTGTGGATATTTGCTCTGCATCTCCTGCTCAATCTCCCAAGTAGCTTCTCCGACTGGCTGGCCTCTCCACTGCAACTTCACCGAAGCTATGTTCTTTGATCTCAACTTTCGAACCTGCCGGTATAAAATGGCCACCAGCTCCCATCATAAATCAAATTACCGTCCAGCTGCACTGTACTGAAATCCAAAATATGAGATGGATCCCCGACATACTTTCGGAGCATGGATACATGGAACACTGGATGAATACCTGATAGACTGGGTGGCAAGGCAAGTTCATAAGCCACCTCCCCAATTTTGTTAAGTATCTCAAAAGGCCCAATATACCGAGGGCTCAACTTGCCCTTCTTCCCGAATCTCAACACACCCTTCATGGGTGAAATCTTGAGCAGAACCTTCTCCCCAACTATGTGAACAACATAACGAACCTTCCTGTTGGCATAACTCTTCTGTCTAGACTGTGCCGTGCGAAGCCGTTCCTGAATTACTTTGACCTTCTCTAAAGCATCCTGAACCAAGTCAGTACCCAATAGTCTAACCTCACCAGGCTCAAACTAACCCACTGGAGACCGACACCGTCTCCCATATAAAGCTTCGTACGGAGCCATTTGAATGCTTGACTGGTACCTATTATTGTAAGCAAACTCAGCGAGTGGCCGAAATTGATCACAAGAACCCCCAAAATCAATGACACAAGCGCGTAGCATATCCTCCAATAACTAAATAGAGCGCTCGGACTGTCCGTCCGTCTGAGGGTGAAATGTTGTACTCAACTGAACCTGTGAGCCCAATTCTCGCTGCATTGCCCTCCAAAACTGTGAGGTAAACTGCGTACCCCGATCTGAAATAATGGACACCGTCACACCATGTAGGCGAAAAATCTCATGAATATAAATCCCAGCCAACCGCTCTAAAGAATAAATAGTACCGACCGAAATAAAATGTGCAGATTTGGTCAACCGATGTACTATCACCCAGACAGCATCAAACTTTTTCAAAGTCCGTGGGAGTCCAACTACGGAGTCCATGGTAATACGCTCCCACTTCCACTCCGAAATTTCAAGTCTCTGTAGCAATCTGCCCGGTCTCTGGTGCTCGTACTTTACCTGTTGACAATTTAAACACCGAGATACAAACCCAACTATATCTTTTTTCATCCGCCTCCACCAATAGTGTTGTCTCAATTCCTTATACATCTTTGCGGCACTTGGATGAATAGAGTACCGCGAACTGTGAGCTTCCTGGAGAATCAGCTCACGCAAAAAATCTACATTAGGTACACATAGCCTGCCATGCATCCGTAATACACTGTCATCTCCAATAGTGACTTCCTTGGCATTACCGTGCTGAACCGTGTCCTTAAGGACAAGCAGATGTGGATCATAATACTGGCGCTCTCTGATGCGATCATATAAAGAAGACCGAGAAACCACACAGGCCAAAACTAGATTTGGCTCGGAAACATCCAATCTAACAAACTGATTGGCCAAGGCCTGAACCTCCAAGGCTAAAGGCCTCTCTTCTACCGGTAAGTATGCTAAGCTGCCCAAACTCTCTACCTTACGACTCAAGGCATTAGCCACCACATTGGCCTTTCCGGGATGATAGAGAATGGTGATATCATAATCCTTAAGCAACTCCAACCACCTTCGTTGCCGCAAGTTAAGATCCTTCTATTTAAACAAATGTTGTAAACTCCGATGATCGGTATATACCTCACACTGGACACCGTACAAGTAATGTCGCCAAATTTTCAAGGCATGAACAATAGCTGCTAACTAAAGATCGTGGACTGGATAATTCTTCTCATGTACCTTTAACTGTCTGGACGCATAGGCAATCACCCTACCGTCTTGTATAAGTACTGCGCCGAGACTAATCCGCGACGTGTCACAATACACAGTATAAGACTCTAAACTTGTAAGCAACACCAATACTGGAGTTGTAGTCAAAGTTGTCTTGAGCTTCTGAAAGCTCTCTTCACATTCATCCGACCACCTGAACGGAGCACCTTTCTAGGTTAATTTAGTCATAGGCAATGCAATAGATGAGAAACCCTCCACGAAACGACGACAATAACCGTCCAAGCCGAGAAAACTCCGAATCTCAGTAACTGAGGATGGTTTGGGCCAATTCTGAACTGCCTCTATTTTCTTCGGATCCACCTTAATACCTTCACTGGACACTATATGTCCCAAGAATGCCACCGAACTAAGCCAGAACTCACACTTAGAGAATTTGACATAAAGTTCCTCCTCTTTCAGCCTCTGTAATACAATACCCAAGTATTGTGAATGCTCCTCCTGGGTATGTGAGTACACCAGAATATCATCAATGAATACCACAACAAATAAATCAAGATATGGCTGAAATACACTATTTATCAAATGCATAAATGCTGCTGGGGCATTAGTTTGCCCAAAAGACATCACATAAAATTCATAGTGGCCATAACAAGTCCTGAATGCCGTCTTTAGAATATCCGAATCCCGAATTTTTAATTGGTGATACCCAGACCTCAAATCAATTTTGGAGAACACCCTCGCTCCCTGAAGCTGGTCAAATAAATCATCAATACGCGGCAATGGATATTTATTCTTGATTGTAACTTTGTTCAACTGCCTATAATCAATTCACATCCGCATAGTACCATCTTTCTTTTTCACAAACAGAACCGGTGCACCTCAAGGTGACACACTAGGCCTAATAAACCCCTTTTCAAGGAGTTCTTGAAGTTGCTCTTTCAATTCTTTTAACTCAGCTGGTGCCATACGATACGAAGGAATAGAAATGGACTGAGTGCCCTGCACCAAGTCAATACCAAAATCAATATCCCTATCGGGTGGCATACCCGGCAGGTCTGCAAGAAATATATCCGGAAAGTCTCGCACGACCGGTACTGAATCAATAATAAGAGCATCTGCATCAAAATCTCTCACAAAGGCCAAATATGACAAGCATCCCTTTCCAACCATACGTTGGGCCTTCAAATAAGAAATTACCATGCTAGGAACAAGATCTAGAGAACCCCTCCATTCAACCTTTGGCAACCCCGGCATCGTCAACGTCACAATTTTTGCATGGCAGTCCAGAATAGTATGACATTGAGACAATCGATCCACAGTAATAATATCGCCCACCGGTGTAGATACACAAACAGGTGAAACTAAGGACTCACAGGGCATATCCAGATAATGAGCAAAATATGATTATACATATGAATAAGTGGAACCAGGGTCAAATAATATAGAAGCCTCCCTGTGGCACACTGAAACAATACCTGTGATCACTGCGTCTGAGGCAACAGCATCTGGCCTGGCAGCAAAAGCATAGAATCGAGCATGCTCGCCTCCTGATTGGCCTCCCCCTCTTGGGCGACCCCTAGTTGCCTGACCCCTACCCTGAGAAGGCAGGGCGGGTGGTGTAACTGCTGGTGCTGGTTCCGTCGGTCGAGAACTCTATTGTGAAACCCCACACAACAGCCTAGGACACTCTCTCTTGAAATGACCAAATTCTCCGCACTCGAAATAACCTTTCCTCTGACGGAATTGCTACTCCTGATAACCCGAGGAATGACCTGCAGAATCCTGTGCGGATGAGGCATGATGAGAACTCTACGCTGGTAGTGCACTAAATGAAGACTAGCCTGAGTGAGCAATATAAGAACCATGGCTAGCTGATGCACCACGATGAGCTGGACGACTCGTATGAGCGTGTCTGTAAGAACGGCCCCTACCACAGTAAAACTGACCCCCTGAAGGAACACTGCTGTAATAACTCGGACCATGAGGCCTCTTAGCCTCTCTTTCTCTCTCCACGTTCCTGGCTACGAACCATCTCTATCTGCCGAGCAATGTCCACTACCTCGTCAAAAGTAGCACCAGATACTCTCTACCTAGTCATAAGTAACTGCAGCTGATATGTGAGGCTATCAATGAACCTCCTAATACTCTCCCTATCAGTGGGAACCAACCAGACTGCGTGATGAGCCAACTCAGAAAATCTCATCTCGTACCGCGTCATGGACATATCACCCTGGCGAAGCTACTGAAACTGTCTGTGCATCTCTTCTATGTGGTACTGAGGTACGAACTTCTCCAAAACGACCACGGAGAATTGATGCCAAGTAAGGGGTGCTGCGCCAATAGGCCTACGTCTCTCGTAAGTCTCCCACCATCTGAGTGTAGCCCCAGAAAACTGAAAAGTAGTGAATGAGACTCCACTGGTCTCCAGAATACCTGCTGTCCGAAGCATCCGTTGGCACCTATCCAAAAAATCCTGAGCATCCTTTGACTCAGTACCGCTAAATGGTGGAGGTCGAAGCCTCTCAAATCTCTCAAGTCTCCTCTGCTCATCGTCTGCCATAACAGGAACTACCGGGGCTTGAGCAGCTGCAACCGGCTGGGCTGGTAGTGCCCCCGGTATCTGAAGTCCCTGTACTACCTGGTCTGGAGTACGGGCAACAAGGGTATGAGTACCTCCCCCAGCCTAAGAAGTGGCAGGTTTGGCCTGAGCCGAAACCACCTGAGCAAGGCCAGTACAGGCTGCCAAAATCTGGGCCAAAGTCTCCTGAATGCCTGCAATCTCAATGGGCACAGCTGGTGCCTGAGCTGATCCTGTCGGCTCAACTATATCTGGAATCTGCTTCTGTGCTGGAACAACTGGTGGTACTACAATTGCTATTCCAACTGTGGTATGAACTATACCTCGACCTCTACCTCGGCCCCGGCCTCTACCACGGCCCCGGCCTCTCGCTGCCCTAACTGGTGGCACTGGTGGCTGACCATCTGATCCGGTAGTACGTGTCCTCACCATCTGTGAAAGAATCGAATAGCAGAAATTTAGTTTCCAGAATCAATAAATTCGCATGACGGAATACAAGAAAGTGAAATTTTCTTAAGGATTCTGCAGCCTCTCGAAGATAAGTACAGACATCTCCGTACCAATCCGCAAGACTCTACTAAACCTACTCATGATACATGAGACCTATGTAACCTAGGCTCTGATACCAACTAGTCACGACGCAAAATCCCAACCTGTCATGATGGCACCTATCTCGATACTAGGCAAGCCAATAATCTCAATAAACGAAAGCGTCTCTTTAAGGTTGAAAATATAATATTTAAATACACTACAAACACTTCCCAAAACCTGGTGTCACTAAGTACATGAGTATCTAATATGAATACAAGTGTGAAAAATATAGTCCATAATAGTCTGAGACCAAATACAGTAAACAAAGAGATAGAGAAGGAGAGACAAGGTGTGCGGAACACGGCAGCTACCTCAAAATCACCTGAAAATCAACCGCGTGAAAGGATCAACACACGTTATGTCCGAGAACACCTGGATCTGCACACGAAGTGCATGGTGTAGTATCAATACAACCAACTCAACAAGTAACAATAATAAATGAGAAGCTGAAGATAGTAACGAGCTACACAGTTATGGTTCATTTCCAGTAATTCCACCAAAGAATAGACATGCTATTAAATCTAGCAGTTTAATGTCAAATCAATTTTTTTTATACAGTTCCTGTTCATGTTATCCGTATATTAACAATCTTTCAGAGATTTCACAATAATGACAGATAGCAACTAAGTGCAACAACAAATGGAAATCAAGTACAACCTCTTAGGACAACAATCACTCACTGGGCTCCCAGCCCTCATCACTCACTCTCAATAGGTACCCTCGGTCACTGGGGTGTACAGACTCCGAAGGGGCTCCTACAGCCGAAGCGTTATAATCTGCACAGACAACTCACGTGCTGCACGGACAACTCACGTGCTGCACGGACAACTCACATGCCATAATATAAATATCTGGATCCGCATGGCCAACTCACGTGCTGCACGGCCAACTCACGTGCTATAGTATAATATAAGGATATGCATGGCCAACTCACATGCTATATTATAATATAAGGGTCTGCCAACTCACATGCTATAGTATCAATATCTCACAATCAGGCCCTCAGCCTCACTCAGTCATAAATTTCTTCAGTCTCTCGGGCTCTCAATAATCATGAAATCAGCCCAAACAACAATGATATGATGTATCAATAATAATAATAGAGACTGAGATAAAATGTGCAAGTAAAAACTGAGACTGAGTACATATAGCATTTATCAGGCAATTCAACAAGTACGCGACCTTTGTGGGTCCCAACAGTACTACCACATGGCCTAAGTATGATTTACAGTCAAATTTTATCAACACATAGAGAGCATATAGCAAACAACAAATTATTCCACTTTACAGTTTCCCGGGACGGACCAAATCACAATCTCCTCGGTGCACGCCCACATGCCCGTCACTTAGCATATGCGTCACCTCCAAAATAATCGCATGATACCAAGATCCGGGGTTTCATACCCTCAGAACCAGATTTAAAACTGCTACTTACCTCAAAGCGTGAAATTCTTTACTCTGCTATGCCTTTGCCTTGCAAATCGGCATCCGAATGCCTCGAATCTAGTCACAAATAATTCATTCCAGTCAATAAAATTTATTGGAATTAATTCCATAAGAAAATACTAGTTTTTCATAAAAATCCGAAATTTAGCTCAAAGATTGCGTCACGGAACCCGACAAAAGTTACAAAATCCGAAAGCCTATTTAACCACGAGTCTAACCATACAAATTTTACCAAAATCTGACCTCAACTCGACCCCCAAAGCTTCAAATCTTATTTTCGAATCCCTAAGTTCCAACCCCCGATTTACACCTCAAAAACATGTAATCTAGTGGGATTATTCGATGATAATTCAATATTATGGAGTAGAAATGATCATAAGGGACTTACCTCAAGTTTTCCCATGAAAACCTTGCTCAAAATCGCCCAACCCGGGCTTGCAATGCCCAAAAATGGCAAAAGCTCGGAACCCCTCTGTTTTTGTACTGTCCAAGAATTTTTGCATCTGCGGCAACTTGGCCGCTTCTGTGCCAACCGTATGTGCGGAAAAAGTCATGCATCTGCGCGCCTGTTTGCGCTCCTGTGCAGGCGCTTCTGTACGCGTCCCTCCGCATCTGTGCTCACGCAGGTGCGGAATTTCCCTCGCACCTGTGACCACTGTCCTATAGTCTATTTGCGCATCTGCGCTTGCCCGGCTCACTTCTGCTAGCTCGCACCTGCGATAGAATTTCTGCAGGTACGATTGCAGCAGAGGGCAGAAACTTCAGCTATTTCTTCTAAGTCCGAATTTGATCTGATACCATCCGAAACTCACCCGAGGCCCCTGGGACCTCAACCAAATGTACCAACAAGTCCTAAAACATCATACGAACTTAGTCGAGCCTTCAAATCACATCCAACAACAATTAAACACGAATCACATATAGATTCAAGCCTAATGAACTTTGAAAATTCTAATTTCTACAAATGACTCCGGAACCTATCAAATCACGTTCGATTGACCACAAATTCTGCACACAAGTCATAAATGACATAACGGAGGTACTCAAATTTTCAGAATCAGATTTCGACCCCGATATCAAAAAGCCAACCCCCTGGTCAAACTTCCCAAAAATTTAAGTTTCGGCATTTCAAGCATAATTCCACTACGGACCTCCAAATAATATTCTGGACACTCTCCTAAGCCCAAAATCACCATACGGAGCTATTGGAATCATCAAAATTCAAATATGAGATTATTTACACATAGGTCTATATCCGGTCCATTTCCAGACCCGAACCAACTAACCCGGTAAGTCATAAAACAACTATATTGCATAAATTGAGAAGTAAATGGGGATCGAGGTTATAACACTCAAAACGACCAGTCGGGTCATTACACCCCACCTGCTGTAACTCCGGCCTCAACATCGGCTCCAATTAATATTGATGATGAAGAGGATGTTCCGGATGACAGTAGAGGTGGTGATACCCGGGTTGGAGGTTTGATTAGATCAAGGAAGCCAGCAGTGTGGCAAGATAGGTTCGTGAGTAAGAAGGCCTACCACAAATTCCGGGAATGGTGGCCACAAAGGTCGCTCACCCTTGAGCGGCATTTCATAGAAAGAGATATTCTACCCCACAATCCCAATGTGAAGAAGCAATTTGATGAAAGAGTGGGGTGAAAATTCTTCACTAGCAAGCTACCGGAGGCCAATGAGTACTTAGTCAAAGAATTCTACACCAATGTCGCCCATATCAAAAAGGGCACCTATGTGACTAAGGTACGGAACCGGAAGATCAGATTTGATGGCAAGACACTGAACACATATGCCAGGTTCGATGATGTGAACGAATCCCTGTACTTGGAGAAGTTGGCATTAGATGAGGCAGCCCGTCTATGGCTTGCAGGGGTGATACCCATCCCTGGGTCAACACCGGCTTGGCTTACACCTGGGATCTATATTGCTAGAAACACTTTGAGCTTTGAAGCAAAAGGGTGGTGCACCTTCGTCTGCAGCCGCCTTGATCCGTGCCTGCATGACAGTGAAATTCCACTCTCCCGGGCGATCCTCATAGCGTCCATCATGGCGGGGTACCCAATAAATGTGGGGAACCTCATGGTCCAGAACATATCTAAGGCAACCGGGAAGGAAGAAATGTCCTACCCTTACCCCAATTTCATCACTATGTACCTAGAAGACCAAGGGGTTGAGGGGAGACACTTTGACACGAAGGTGAAGCCGAAAAGGCCCTTCTCTTGGTACAGCCTTCAGGGAGCAGATAATCACAAGTCCAAAGGCAAATCCACTACCTCCGCTGGCTAGTCTGAAGAGCAAGGGTAGTGGCCACTGGGTCCGAGCCTTCCACAGCCGAAGGTTCATCTGCTGATATGCCACCTCCGTCCTCAGGGCCATCTGTCTTTGCCCTACTATCTGTGCCTTCCTCCTCATCTTACCCCCAGACTGCACTGCGGGTTAATCAGACTTTATCCAGCATCAACAACTAGATGCAGGTAGCTACATCAAAACTATCTTCCTTATCCAGTGCAGTCGCAGCACAGGTAGCTCCTGCACAGCTTCAGATGCCTCCGTCAGTGGAGAATTCATTAAAGAAGATCCTTGACAACCAAAAGCAAATTCTGGAGACTCTGGGTACTCATGCGAAGGTAATCAAGGAGATGGGAAAACAGGTCAAGAAGGTGAAGAAGAATCAAGAGCTGTTAAAGAAGGAGGTAGAGAAGCTTACTTCCATCGGCGATATTCCTCTAGACCTCCTTATGGAGGAGACTGCACCAGCAACACAAACAGCACAGCCATCAGAGCAGGAGGCTGACAGAGAGCCGGTGAGAAGATTTGTGGTACCCCAGACCGAGGACCTGGAGATCCAATTAGAGGATCCTGATGGTGCTGAGACAAATACGACATATGGACTTTTCTTTACTCTTTATCCCTCCCCTGATCTTATTTTTACTTTTAGCATTGAGGACAATGCTAACTTTTATTTGGGGGGGTGGTCTTCTTATTTTGATTTGATGACTGGCATGTAATAATTAGGATACTATTTTTCTTTATTTTTACTTATCGTTATTTTCATTTTTGTTATTTTTCACTTTTGGTATGTATATAACTTTACCATTCCATGTATATATTCATCCCCATTTTGTGTATATTCGTTTCACTCCCCTATTGTACATATTCATTTTACTTTCCGTATTTTACTTTATAACTTCTTTTGTAATTTTCCTTAATAGCTTAGCTTCTTATTTCCTTTAGTAGCTTCTTTTTGAGTTTGTAGCCTCTTTTTACATTTCTACGTGATCAATAAGCCTTTGGTTTTCTTAATGCCATGGTTTTTTTCAAAGATGAATGTTATGTGAACCGGGTGGATCTTCCCAACGATTGATATCGTGACAACCTTCTTAAGGGATTGAGTCTGATTTTCTTTCTGTTTTGATATATAGTAGTAATGAATAAAAGTGTCTCAAGTAGGCTTCACTTGGCACTAACACATTTACTTTTGACCTCATGGTTAGAGACAAGTTTGTTGACGAGATTAGCTCTAGTTGTGACCTTTAGACTCTTGAGTTGACTAAAACTGTCATCAAGTGGTTTCTGTGAGCCATCTTTAATCTTCAATCTTAGCTGAGGTTGTTGTGGGCCCTCGACTCTATTCTCTGTAACGATCCAGTAGCTTGAGAGGTGAGGTATTGAATTGCAAGTCCAAGTCTCGGGCCAAAAAATCTAGAACTTGCCCTGAATGTTTGTCTAGGCAAAATTCTAAGTGTAGATCGACTTGAGAAGTGAGTGTAGGCTCTCCTTGGTCCCATTTGAACTGCAAAAGCTTCCGCAACCCACTAATATGATATCCCTAGTCAACCCCTTCGAGCCTAAGCCTTTTTCATTCAATAGCCACATTACAAGCCTTCATCCATTTTATAATGACCCTCTCTTGGCACCCAATCTTTTCTTAGCATTCATGATGAGCAATTAGCAAAAACATAAGTTTGAGGGAGAGACGAGAAATTTTAAAGTGATGAAAAGTACAAAGAACAAAAAGAATTGATGAAAAGAAAAGGCAAAGAAATGGATGAAGAGTTAAAAAGAAATATGTCAAGCAGAAAGAAAAGGTTGAAGGGATTCAAAGAAAACAATGTTGAAAGGCATGGAATGATGAGAAAAGGAGAAAAATGATTGTCATGAACAAGAAAGAGTGACAATGTGTCTCTCTAGTTCCCCTGAGGAATAAGAAAATGACTCAAAGAGTCAAGAAAGTATGAACCGAAATGAGAAAATGGAGTGCTCAAGGAAAGATAAAACCATCAAAGTTCATTGTGTCCTACCTTGATCCAAAAAGCCTTCATTACATCCCGCTAAAGCCCTATATGATTTCAAGTTGAGTGAGCTTGCATTAGTGGTGATTTACATAAGGGGGAAGCTTATGGTACTTAGAGCCGGACTTGTGGCATTCTTTTGAGAGTGATGAGCACACTTCTTTACAATCCTTGTTTTGAGTGTCACATTCTATAAAGTGAGATTTGCTCATGGGGAGTAGAGGAGGAGGAGTTTGGGATCTACAATGACCTACGTGAGAGAGCGAGCTTCCTTGATGAATTCAGTCAACTCTTGATGCTTTTGTGTCACATTAGAACTATGGAAGTCATAGCATGATATTGTTGATAATGCATTTGTGTTTAAGGTAATTGTTAGTCCCAATTGATGTTTGATGAAGTCACCTTAGGACAGCTGAAAATTTCATTTCTTTTTCTTGTGGAGGTGGGAATTACCTTGTTTTCTTGAGGACAAGCAAAATCTTAAGTTTGGGGGAGTTGATAACTAGGGGTTTTAGCCTATTATTTACTCTCTTTTGCTTAGGTTTTGGGTCAAAAATGCGTAAAGGTATTCCCGAAAACTAACTTAATGTGCTTGTTTGAGGGTTTGGTCAAAATGAGGCAAAGAAGCCATAATTAACTCATGAAGGAGTCAAACCTACATGAATCCAAGGCTAAGACATAAGCGCTGAGAGTGGCAGAAAAGCACGCCCGCGTAAGGACCACCGCTGAGGCGGCCACTATTACGCGGTCCGCGAAAGTAGATTCAGAGAAGCTGCTTTGAATACTAAAATCACCGCTGACCGCGTTGGAAAGACGCGGCCACGAAATCTTTGGTGCGGCCGCGAAGGGAATTCTGCTAAGAGCGCATCTTGAGGTTCAGAGACCCTGCAAGTCAGATTTAACTGAAGAACGCAGTTCGTGTCCAAATTATGCGGCCGCGATGGAAGCACACGCAGACACAATTAAAATTACGCGGTCTGCTAAATTAAGCCCAATCCAAGCTCAGTATTAAAGAAACGCGGACCGCGCTCATTATTACGCATCCGCGAAAGCTCAAGCGCGGACGCGGTCAGAATTACACGTCCGCGAATCCTCCGCAGGGGCATTTTTATCCAAAAATTTCAGCCTAGTATAAATAGATCCTTTTATCAATTTTAGGTCAAGTTTTGTTGAGGAGAGCACGTGAACGGTTGGTTTTTCCCTTTTTGGGCAATTTTAGAGCAGATTTACTTTCAAACTTTAGATTTTCATCTTGTACTTTAATATTATGGCTTATATTTCATCTTTATCTTTGATTTCTACTATTATTATGAGTAGCTAGACACCATAACTAGGGTTGTGACCCAACCCTAATATGGATATTTAATGGGTCTTGAATTTTACGGCTTAATTATTTATGGGTTAGTGATATTTAGACTAATTCATACTAAAATTATAGAATTAGTGGTTGCAAACACTGACTCATGCCTTTATGACTTAGGCTCTTCTTGAGAAAGAGGGACTAAGTCTAGAAAAATTAGGCTTACAAGGAATTGGGGTGAACTCAAGAGATTGATAGCCCCAATTAAAGGGTTAAACCTAGAGATAGTAATACCCGACTTGAGCCTATTTTACTTGTATTGTATGAACACCCAATTGGGCTTGAGAAAGCCAAATCGGGCAAAGTCACTCAAACTACCGAGAGGTATAGAGTGAACACTTATGTTTGATGGTTATATCACGACTCCAATCATAACAAGCTTGTCCTAAATTCTTGATACTCATTAGATACTCACCTAGGCAAAAGTCACTTCCCTAGTGCCTTTCAACACTTGAAAACTTTCACCAAAAATATTGCACTTAGCTTACACTGAGCATACAATAGTATAACATTAGAATATAATTAATCGCAACAATGTTTGGAAGTGCAATTAAGAACAACATGCACATCTAGATTAGTTAGACACCTAACTCCAAACCAAATTAACTCCATGTGGAAATCGATCCCGACCTTGTTGGGTAAAACTGCATCGACCATCCTCGCTACTCTATAGTGGTGTAGGTTTGGACCCGATTATGTAGCCGGGCGGGATGGGATGCACCTCAGGCCAGCAGCTGCATTGAAGCACACAGGCTGTGGGACGCATTGATTTTTTTTTTGTATTTTATGTATTATTTTTATATTATATGCGCATTATATTTTTATTTTTCCGGTTCTTTGTTATTTTAATACTACAATACAAACACAAACATAGCAACTTAACATAATTTAAATTCAGTACAAATAATGAAAATATATGACACGGAAAGCATAAAGATAAAATACTACACTCAATACATACATGTCATTGTTTAGTCACTACCGCCTAGTATTCTCTGCCCCCAACCACTTTAATTTCTCTTCCAGCCTATTTTTTTCTTCTTCCGCCTCTTTTAGTTTCTCTTGCAATGCCGTAATTTCTCGTTTCATTTCAAACTTACGGCATTGGTATTCACAGTTCATATCCCAAATATACTGCAAAATTCGTTTGTAGCATTCCTGCTTAATGGGTTCATCAAGCCATACCTCAAAATTGCAATAATTTCCGTCATTGCCTCCAAACCTGTTTACACACATCCAGTATTTGCACCCAACATGACCATCGGACCAACAATCCTTCACCATACAACGTTTGCCACAATAGCACATTGGTACATAATTGCGTCCAGACATTTGTTAATGCAAATAAAACCCTGTTTTTATGGAAAGTTTTGCGATTTGTTTTGGTTAAGCGCGGATAATAACTAAAATGCGCTAGTTATTTATAGGCAAGGCAATACACATAACGTAGTATTTAACCGCGCGATGCTTCACATGTTAAAGATTCTTTCGGGTACATTACAACTTTTGCAGGCGGTCAACTTTTCAGGTCGACAAGACAACACACATAACGTAGTATTTAACCGCGCTATGCTTCACGTGTTAAAGATTCTTTCGGGTACAATACAGCTTTTGCAGGCGGGCAGCTTTTCAGGTCGACAAGACAACACACATAACGTAGTATTTAACTGCGCTATCTTATTACATACGGGACTAGGACTTGTCACATCACCTTTTTCCCGAGGGATAGGGGGTTTTCTAATTAGAGTAACATTAATCGAAATGATATTATTTATTTAATTTCAGAGTCGCCACTTAGAATAAGTTATGGTGTCCCAAGTCACCGATTTATTTTAAATCCCAAATCGAGGAAATTTGACTCTATTTTTGGTCCGCGAATATAGAAGACCGGATAAGGAATTCTGTTAACCCGGGAGAAGGTGTGAGGTACTCCCTAGTTCCGTGATTTTAGCACGGTCGCTCAACAATTAATAATTAGCCTAATTATCTAATTTATTACATGCTTAAAAACCTATTGTGCATTTTTTACTTTTAATCGCTTTTAATTATTTATGGAACTTATTTGAACAAGTCATGATGTCGCACTCATTTATTTTTATACATATTGCGAATCGCGTCACGTGAAACGCACCCGCAATTTACAACATGTTTATTTTTATTATTATTCGAAGTTGAAATCAAGTCGCGTGAAACGCGCACTTGGATTTGGGTTTACGTATCGTGACCATGCCACGGGAACCGTACCCATAGTCATGACGATTTATTAATCGCGCCTAAAGCAACTAGCACGTGTATGAATTATTTCTCCCTAAGTTCGAGATTATTGTAGGGCATGAGAATTATGGAAGGAGTTATTTTGGAAGTCAAGAAATATTTTGGCAATTTAAGGTATTGAGAAGTTATCCCCATTTAAAGATATTTACAAATTACTACTCTATCCTTGAACTTATGAGATAATTATCTATTATGAAAGAGTGGGCTAACTATTAATCTATTGACTAAAATTAATAAGGCCCGGCAAATTAAACTTGTAAAGCTAAATTGTTACTACTAAATTGTAATTATAAAGCTAACAAAAAGAAACATAAAATCATTATAGCATCACAAAAATCTCAAACTAAGAATAATTCACCACATAAAAATAAAAACAGGGAATAAGCAATATCCAACAACAAACCGATAACAAATACTCTCTAAAATTCTAAAGTAGTAAAGTTAAAATTCAAACATTCAGATGAAGTGAACAGGATAGAGACGGACCTTTATTGCTCAAAATTGCTAACGATTACAGAGGAAAGGAAATACCACAAACAACGATCTTCAATCGAGCTAGGGACCCAGAAACTCGAACCGAAATCAACAACCTCGAAGGATTCAAATTATCTGAGTTAGACGATGATATCGGGCTGATTTTCACACTGATTTGGGGTAGTTTTCGGTGGTACGGGACTGGTTTTATTGCGTTTTTGAGGTTAGTTTGAGCAGCACTTTCAACTAGGTCTAGGAGGTGGTTTTTGGATGATTTTCAGTCAGGTTTAGTTGGCCTTTTCAGGTGCTTTGAAGATGGATTTCAAAAGGTTTTTATGGCTGATTTTGGAGTATGGGGTGAGAAAGAAAACGGGAAAGAAAAGGGGTCCTAGGAAGGTCCCCTCTCTTATTTTTGTGTCGAGAACCTCCTCGTTGCTGCTATCCCTTTTCCTCTTTTCCTATTTGTCTATATATCCATTTGCTTGGAAAGAAAGAGAATTTCCGAGAAACATCGTGGGGGACCCTTAGCTTAAAAAAAATGTGAGTGGGAATTAAAATGGGGTGCATGTGAGTGACTTGTCAGATTGTGCAAAAGCGTTTTATCTCATTTTGTCTTTTTGTGAGGGATCCACACATAAAGAGTGAAAAAAAAATTTCTTATAAATCAATTTTTATTTTTCTTAAATACTAAATGTTAAGATCCTTTTTGCTCTTTTTTCGTCCTTTTCTCTCTTTCTCTTTTTTTTTTTTTTCTTTTAAAAGATAATACATACCCAAACAAAATACTATTCTAACTAAATTACTAATAAACTAAAAATGTATTGTTGAAATTACTAACTTAAGAACTAAACTATATTAAACTAAAGAAAGACATATTTTAGAAACTTTAAGGTGAAACAAAAGCTAAAATATCAAGATTAAAACCTAAAATTATTTAAATACTAAAAAGTGGTAAAAATCTAAAAATATGATCAAAAATTAGGTGCTCACAGTTATCCCTCTTTTCTTGAAAATATGAAGAGTTTTCAGGCAAAGACAAAGTGAGCGATATGACCAATTTTTGACCAAACCGTTAATAATTATTTTATTTTATTTTATTTTTTTTGAAAGGAAGAAAATAAAACAAAAGAGTGCAACTGATTTTTCCCCAGCAGAGTCGCCAGAGCTGTCACACCTCCTTTTTCCCGAGGGATAGGGGATTTTCCAATTAAAGTGACATTAATCGAAATGAGATTATTTATTTAATTTTAGAGTATCCACTTGGAATAAGTTATGGTGTCCCAAGTCACCGATTTATTTTAAATCCCAAATCGAGGAAATTTGACTCTATTTTTGGTCCACGAACACAGAAGACCTGGTAAAAAATTCTGTTAACCCGGGAGAAGGTGTGAGGTACTCCCGAGTTCTGTGATTTTAGCACGGTCGCTCAACTATTAATAATTAGCCTAATTATCTGATTTATTATATGCTTAAAAATTTATTGTGCATTTTTTACTTTTAACCGCTTTTAATTATTTATGGAACTTATTTGAATATTGAAACCCTTTGTCATCATTATGTGCCTTCCTGATTTAGCTTAGCCTGTACTTGGCGCTCCCACAACTTGAACTTCCCGTACCTTTGTCTTTGGCTCGCATGCCGCTTCATGCCGCCCAAACTTGCCCACACTGCCTCATCAAGCCTTTGCCAAGCTCGTCTTGCCTGTCCCAAGACCTTAGCCAATACTAGTTCACATGACAATGTTTCTCGTCCATTGTCCTGCATGATCGTTTTGCTCCCGCATAGGCCAATGGCAAGGCCATCACTCCCCAATCCTTTCCACAGCCGTGCCATGTCCGATTGTCAAAGAATCAGTCCCTAACAAATCACCCGCACCCTTTGAAATCGACGTCCTCGTCGAGCCGACTTAATGAATCTGCCCCAAGGAGTTGTTGACAGATAATGCCCCTGTTGCTCCATTCCACAAGAGAGTTTCCGGGGTTTTGACACTTCTTGCTCTCATGAACTGTTCCACCATTGGCGCAGTTCAGCATTTTTGCCACAAGCCATGTTCTCAAACAGCAACATTTTGTCTGCTACTGATCATCTTACCACTTCCATGAATCTTGCTCTGCTCTTATACTCGTCTATCAAAGCAGTTCTGCTAAGCTCTGATATCAGTTTATCAGAGCACTTCTGCTTCACTCGGATACTAGTTGTATTAGAGTACTACCGTCTCAGCTCTGATATCAGTTGTCACAGGGCCAAATTGGGTCAATTTTTCGCACCTAACTTGACACTGCACAGCAGCAACCTGACACTCAAGTTACTCAGCCTTTTCCAACACTTAGCCAACTTTTCATCAAGTTTGGCTTCCCATAAGATTCGGCAGCAACATAAAGAGAACGCCATCAGTTATGGGAAAAACCCAACCTTTGTATTAATCACAAAATATACAAAGGACCTATCTTTGCCACGAAACACTCTGTTCACAGCCCACTTCGTCCGGCCAATATCACAAATAGATCTTGTCACACTAAGACCTGCCAATGCTCCAGCCTTAGCCCACTTTCGAAAACACTTAGAAACCCTCAGTTTTCCATCTTGTTTCCTAATTTGCTATGAACATAAGTCATTCATAGCTACTAAGACCTGCCTACGCCCAGCCTTATCCCACTTTTGAAAACACTTAGAAACCCTCACGTTTCTTTCTTGTTTCCCACTTTGCAAAGATCACAAGTTGATCTTTGCTCACTAAGACATGCCTATGCCTAGCCTTAGCCCCCGTTTTGAAACACTTAGAAAGAATCACCTTCCTAACTTGATTCCATTTCTTTTCTATGAACACAAAGTCGTTCATAGCCCACTTAGTCAAGATCACAGGTCGATCTTGACACACTAAGACCTGCCCATGCCCAGCCTTAGTTCGTCTTCGCCTTCGTCTTGGAGACCCTCTTCTTCATTTGAAGACTCTCTCCTTCTGCTCGGAGACCCTCTTCTTCTTGAAGACCCTCTCCTTCTATTCAGAGACCCTCTTCTTCTTTGAAGACCATCTCCTTTTGTGGAAGCCTCACATATGACCCTCTTTTTTCTCTGGAAGGATCACATTTTGAACTTCCTCACTTGATCTAAGACTAATCTTAGTCTTGATCCTCTATTTCAAGACCACTCTCAGTCTTGATGCCTTTCTTCACGAAATGCCCCCATATATATAGATATAGGGGCTGTCACTAGCAGATTTGAAGGGACAACATACAAAGGGGCAATTCTGTCATCGTGCTTTGCCCAGTCAAAGCACTAAATAAGCACTTAACCATTTAATGGGGCACTCACCCATGAAATGGCCCTCTTCAGCACTTAGTTCTGTTTTTGGAGCACTCAGCCTTCATGGTGGAGCACTCAACTCTTCTGGTGGAGCACTAGTCCCATCTCCCACTGAACCAAGCCTTATACACAGCATTGCTAAATCTAATCATATCTTGTAGTTGACATCCCCCAACTACATAAGTCATTATCTTACATAAAATGATATTAGCTACAAGCACTAAACAGACATGGATACAAGTCATTACAAAAATACAACGGCCCACTACTTTGGCATGTACTCTTCATGTGCCCTTTTTCTTGGTCAGCTATTGCACGCCCCAAGGCTGGCATTGCGCCCAGCCTTGGCTGATTCTGACATTACTCCACACAAATGTCTTGTACGCAACCTGATGTCCATGATTTTACTGCACATGCCCGACGTCTGTCGCCCGCACATTGCCTTAGCAGCATTTGTGCCTTGTCTTTGTCAACACTTGTTTCACCCATGCCATTGCTTGTCTTTTGTCTCATATAGCTTTGCCTTAGATATTGAAACCCTTTGCCATCATTCTGTGCCTTCCTGATTTAGCTTAGCTTGTACTTGGTGCTCCCACAACTTGAACTACCCGTACCTTTGTCTTTGGCGCGCATGCCGCTTCATGCCGCCCAAACTTGCCCACACTGCCTCATCAAGCCTTTGCCAAGCCCGTCTTGCCTGTCCCAAGACCTTGGCCAATACTTGTTCACATGAGAATGTTTCTCGTCCATTGTCCCGCATGATCATTTTGCTCCCGCATAGGCCAATGGTAAGGCCATCACGTCCCAATCCTTGCCACAGCTGCCCCACGTCCGATTGTCAAAGAATCAGGACCTAACAAATCACCCGCCCCCTTTGAAATCAGCGTCCTCATCGAGCCGACTTAATGGATCTGCCCCAAGGAGTTATTGACAGACAACACCCTTGTTGCTCCATTCCACAAGAGAGTTTCCCGGGCTTTGACACTTCTTGCTCTCACGAACTGTTCCACCCTTGGCGCAGTTCATCATTTTTGCCATAAGCCACGTTCTCAAACAACAACATTTCGTCTGCTACTGATCGTCTTACCACTGCCATGAATCTTGATCTGCTCTGATACTCATCTATCAAAGCAGTTCTGCTAAGCTCTGATATCATTTTATCAGAGCACTTCTGCTTCACTCTGATACTAGTTGTATCAGAATTCCTGTAAACATCATGTGTGCCTTTAATTTCCTTGCTGCCTAAATTCATCTTCCAAGTCTAAAACATCCCTGAAATAATCTAACTGTTGGAAAGGCTGATGTTAAGGCTGGGCTTGACTGCCGCACGGGGCAAAACTCGGACGGGACTTGAGTTTCCAAAACCGCCCTTGCAGCCATTGCCGAGACAAAAGAAAAGGCAAAAAAGGTTGCCAAGCCTGAAAGTTCCCCATCAGGCGGGAGTCTCGGTAGCCAGTCTTGCTATCCTTTTTGCGTTCGGGTTATCTCAGGGTGTGATCCGGATATTTTACTTTATTGTCTTACTTTCTGATGTAAACCCTTCTATCATTAAAAATTAAAAAAAATCAAACCAAATAAAATTAATATTTCATTGTCCACAAATGTCTGTTTTCTTAATCTTGTCACCTTCCTTATTCTCTTTTCAGTTCTGTTAATGCAGATTTTAATAACATGACATGCTTGTGGACTTCATGCCCAGATCCTAAAACGCTGTCAGACCTCGAAATAATGAATCAAGAAGCAGAATGTTTTGAAGACAAGGCTTATAAGAAAATAAATAGAAAATTGGAACGAAGTTGAGATTCCCTCTCTTCGGATCATTGTTGAAGCTGAGGTTGAGGATAAAGATTGGGTCAAGAAACGATTTGAACAATTGACATTGATTGATGAAAAATGATTGGTCGCTGTTTGCCACGGGCAGTTGTACCAACAAAGAATGGCTCGTGTCTATAACAAGAAAGTACGGCCCAAGAAATTTGAAAAAGGATAACTCATTCTAAGACGTATCCTCCCACATCATGAAGAAGTTAAAGGAAAATTGGCTCCAAATTAGAAAGGTCCATACATTATAACGAGAGTATTGCAAAAGGGATTAGTGTACTTGGGAAGAATTGAAGGAATGACCCCGAGAAAACTGTCAATGCAGACGCGGTCAAAAGGTATTATGTTTGACCCTTTTACGCAACTTTAATGCTCTCTGATTGGGATGACGAAGGCATTCATTCTTGATACCCAAACACTATAAACCCTTTGCAAACCCTTTAAGTCGGTTACCTTTTCTTTGATTACCCTCTTTGGAACCTGAAAGCGTTATTGCAAAAAAAAAATGAAATGAAAAATGAGGAAAAAGGAAAGGAAAAAGAAAGAGAAGAAACCAAAACAGAAAACAAAACCAAAACAAAAGAAAATCAGAAACAAAGTTCCTTGAACTACGTTTGACTTGATTCCGAAAGGATACATAGGCAGCCTCTCTCTGGGGTTCAGTCACACTAAAATAAAAATCCACATTCCCCAAAAGTTGAAACTGGGGTAGAATTTATAATTGTTCAGCGATGGTTTCGCCCGAAGGGTTCCAAAGTTGTAAGTCAGTCCAACTCCTTTACCCAAACCTTTTTCAAAGTCCTTCTGATCAATCAATGAGAATGTTCAAGAATTGGAGGATACAGTCACAGGATCTGATGCAACCAAAATGAGAGAAATGAAATAAGAGAGTCTTATTGGTGAAAGCCCTCACGGGCACTGTAAGGCGATGGGAAGTAAAGAAATTAGAATGAGAGTCTTGTTAGTGAAAACTCATAAAGAGCACTATAAGGTGATGGTGAAAAGAGAAATGAGAGAGGTCATTTGGTGAAAAAATGCAAAGTGCGCCACTGATCGAAAAGAGGATCTTCACAGCCATTGGCATTGACATAGTCCTAGGCAAGGTTTCTCGGTTTCAAGGCAAAAGTTGTGTTGAATTTCTGAGAGTCGGACAGTTTACAGAGATCATGCATCCAGTCTAAAATGCATGTCATATTCATTGAAGTCCGCATGTACTCCAGATAAGTCCTTCTTTCCTTTCTCCCAAAGGGCCACTTCTTGTCTAAATTCATTCTCTATTCTACTGTTTGTTTTTCTTTGAATCCTTTTCGGTCTAACTCTATTCCCAAATTAAGACAAAGAAAGAATGGTAAAACTGATTTATAGGGCTCTCGTTTGATACAAGCTAATATAAAAAAAAATAAAAAATAAAAAGGCACCCACAGCCTTGACAGGGGCATCAAGTCAACCCCGACTAGCCATGGCAACCGATCCTCCAAAATCAAAAGCTCTTAGAAGGAGGAACTCAAATTGAAGTGCCTACAAAGGCAAAATGAAGTTGAAAAGGTTAAGTCCCACGTGGCTAACCGTCTTGGAAAAGTTTGAAAAGCCAAAGGTTCCCCAATGCTCTGAAGTTAAATTTAGAAGAAAGAAGTGAAAAGCCCACAAAGGCAAAATAAAGCTGAAAAGGGTTAAGTCTCACGCGACCAACCGTCATGGTAAAGTTTTGGAAAAGCCAAGGGTTTTCCACGGCCAGAAATGAAATCGGTGTTCAGGGAACAACCAGTTGCAGCTAAAAGTACCATCAAAGAAGACGGGCCAAGATCAAGTGACTGAAACACTCAAGGCCGCAAAACCAACCACCGTTTCAAACTGACAAATTATTTTTTGTTTGAACCACAGGAAACATGTGCAATCCAAAAGCAGCCTTGCAAGAAGCAGGTGCAACTAAAAAATAAAAAAGAAAGAAAGAAGAAACAGCGCAGGAGCTAGAAACAGCTTTGCAACAGCGACAACTCCAAAAGGGAAGTCTTCTCCAAACTCTTTCCCATATTTTACTCATTATCTTAAAAAACAAATATGAAATTAAAAAGAAAGAAAAGAAAAAAAACCAAATCATGGTAGTATAGGGCCTCCAATCCCTAGCTGCGATTTTCAACATAGGGTTTCCACTCCCTAGTTGAGATTATTTTAGATATAGGGTCTCCACTCCCTAGTCATTTTTTTCAACATAGGGTCTCTACTCCCTAGTTGATTTTATTTTAGACATAGGGTCTCTACTCCCTAGTCGCTTTTCCAACATAGGGTCTCCACTCCCTAGTTGAAGTTATTTTGGATATAGGGTCTCCACTCCCTAGTCTCTTTTCCAACATAGGGTCTCCACTCCTTAGTTGAAGTTATTTTGGACATAGGGTCTCCACTCCCTAGTCTATTTTCCAACATAGGGTCTCCACTCCCTAGTTGAAGTTATTTTGGACATAGGGTCTCCACTCCCTAGTCTCTTTCCCAACATAGGGTCTCCACTCCCTAGTTGAAGTTATTTTGGACATAGGGTCTCCACTCCCTAGTCTCTTTTCCAACATAGGGTCTCCACTCCCTAGTTGAAGTTATTTTGGACATAGGATCTCCACTCCCTAGTCTCTTTTCCAACATAGGGTCTCCACTCCCTAGTTGAAGTTATTTTGGACATAGGGTCTCCACTCCATAGTTGATTTTATTTTAGACATAGGGTCTCCACTCCTTTGTCTCTTTTCCAACATAGGGTCTCCATTCCTCAGTTGATTTTATTTTAGACATAGGGTCTCCACTCCCTAGTCTCTTTTCCAACATAGGGTCTTCACTCCCTAGTTGATTTTATTTTAGATATAGGGTCTTCATTCCTAGTCACCCTTTCCAACATAGGGTCTCCACTCCCTAGTTGATTTTATTTTAGGCATAGGGTCTCCACTCCCTAGTTTCTTTTCCAACATAAGGTCTCCACTCCCTAGTTGATTTTATTTTAGACATAGGGTCTCCACTCCCTAGTCTCCTTTACAACATAGGGCTTCACTCCCTAGTTGATTTTATTTTTAGACATAGAGTCTCCGCTCCCTAGTCTCTTTTCCAATATAGGGTCTTCACTCCCTAGTTGATTTTATTAAAGACATAGGGTCTCCACTCCCTAGTCTCCTTTCCAACATAGGGTCTCCACTCCCTAGTTGATTTTTATTTTTTTAGACATAGGGTCTCCACTCCCTAGTCACTTTTCCAACATAGGGTCTCCACTCCCTAGTTGATTTTATTTTAGACATAGGGTCTCCACTCCCTAGTCGCCTTTTCCAACATAGGGTCTCCACTCCCTAGTCTCTTTTCCAACATAGGATATCCACTCCCTAGTTGATGTTTTTAGACATAGGGTCTCCATTCCCTAGTCTGTTTTTCCAACATAGGGTCTTCACTCCCTAGTTGATGATTATTTTAGACATAGGATCTCCACTCCCTAGTCGCTTTTTCAACATAAGGTCTCCACTCCCTAGATGATGTTTTTAGACATAGGGTCTCCACTCCCTAGTCTGTTTTTTCAACATAGGGTCTCCACTCCCTAGTTGATTTGATCTTAAATGCAGGGCACACCACTCCCCGATATTTTTGCCAATATAGGGTATCCCATTCCCTAGCCACATTTTTCCAACATAAGGTACACCAATCCTTAGTTGAAATATTCTTTTGACAATAAAAGAACACCATCCAAAAAAACAAAACATGACTTTTTCAGGGTACACTACTCCTAACCTTTTATTGCTTTCAATAAAGAAGTAGTTTAGAATTTTGTTACAATAACTCACAAAATTTTTCTAGTGTAAACTGGAGCAGAACAATTTCGTTCGTTTGTTTGTTTTGGTGTCTGAGTAGGTTTTACCTCGAGGCACAGGGTTTGAGATGACCAAAAGAAGAAGTCTCAATTCAGATTAAAAGAAAAGAAAAAATAAGTGAATCCAAAATACAAAAGCAATTGAAAAGATGTGAAATGCTCAATACATGACTGAAGTTACGAGCATTGGAGTCCCGTTTTAATTTGAAGAAGCTATAGAACAATGAACTAGAACCTACAGCTAGCGAGCATCAAGGTTTTGATCAGAGTCTGCATGAAGAATCAGTCAAGACTCAAGATCAAGTTTCTGAAGACTCATAGATAGGAATCCTATAACTCATAACTGATAGGCTTGTTTAGTTTCTTTTTTATTTTGATATAATAGCAGGACCGTGGACCGGAGCCTCGATGGAACCTCACTCGACTCCTCAACTCATCATTCCACCATTCTCCTTGAACTACATGCGACCTGATTCTCCTATAACCCGGGATATGTAGGCTGTCCAAAATCAGGACTCGGTTACACCCTATCTTTTATTTCTTTTCCTTTTGAATAATGGTTTGGTCAAAAATTAGTAACATGGCTCACCTAGTCTTTGCGTGAAAACTCTTCATGTTTCCAAGCAAAGAGGGGCAGCTGTGAGCACCTAATTTTTGACTATATTTGAATTTTTATCACCTTCTACTATGTAAATATTTTCAGCAATTTAATATATATTTTTTACATATATATATATATATATATATATATATAGGATAAAAATTAATAATAATTTAAAAGGTCAATTATTACTATTAGTATTATTTTTATTTTTATTTTTATTTTTAAAACCGAAAATAAATAAAATTTAATTATATTTTTTTAAACAAATTTTGGATGGGAATTAAAAAATAGGAAAAGTAGAAATATAAAATTAAAAAGTAAAAGCAAAAGAAAGTGAAAAATTAAAAAAAAATAAAAGTAAAAGAATGTGAAAATTTAAAAAATAAAAAATAAAAGAAAGTTGGAATTAAAAAATAAAAGTAAGGGTAGCTGAAATTTTTTTTAAAAAAGTAAAATTAAGTGAAAATTAAAAAAAAATAAGTGGGAACTAAAAAAAGAAAAGTATAAAAGTGAAAATTTAAATATAATAAAAGTAAAAAAAAGTAAGAAATTAATAAATAAAAGTAAAGGAAAGTGGGGAATTAGTTTTTATTTTTTTAAAAAAAATGAGAAGTGTGAATTCTTTTTAATTAAAAAAATAATAAAAAATAAATTAATTTAATCTGAAAAAATTTCGAAATTTTTTCTATAAATAGAAAAGAAATGTGGGGAGAGAAAAGAAGGGAGGAGAGAATTGAGAGAAATATTTTGCTTATTCTATGCTAAGGGAGTTTCTATTCGTGTCATTCTTTCTTCGGCTTTCTTTCGAAAAATTAAGCAATCCATCACCTAACTCCAACCCCGAACCAACTGGAAACCAAATTAAAAAGCATGACAAAAACGAGCCGAAAATCCAGTGAAACAGTCACTTTTTGTACAGAAAACAACAGCTCCAAAGTTGAGTCGTCGAGCTCGAGCTCCGTTTGTCGATTTTGGTCAAGGCTCCATTTGCATCCTTGTCCATTATCCGAGCTTCAAAACAGTCTTGTAAAGGTCCATTTCTCCCATCATTATTTTGTTAAGATATTATGCTTGAATATATAATTTGATCTTATTTAGCTTCATGAAGATTGAAATATTTTTTTCTATATTAATTGTTAGGTCTCATTAGCTTTGTTAAATTTTGTTACTTTCTTGTTTGATTAATATGAAGATTGATGAAAACATGATTTTTGGGTACATAGTGAATGTTTGAACTTTGGGGATAAAATCCATGTCTGCTAGTTGAAATTGAAAAATGAGGTTTGGACTTTAAAAAAAAAGATGATTGGGCCCGGTGGTTAGACTTTGCTTAATGAAACATGTACTACTGCAATTGACTAATGGATAGTGGAGTAGCTTGATGAACTAGTAATTGGGCATACTCATTAATTGCTTTAAAAAGCCAATTGTGCTATGATCAATTTTAAGTTATCTGGGCCAGAATAATTAAGAGCAAAAGCTGATCCTTTTCCACAATTGATTTCATAATTCATGGCCTCACAATAATCTCAAACTTAGGAGTTGAGAAAAGTATGAACATCGTAGCTTGTTTTAGGCGCGATTAGTAATAAATTATCGTGACTATGGGTACGGTTCCCGTGGCACGGTCACGATACGTAAATCCCAACTCAAGTGCACGTTTCACGTGACTTGACCCCAACTTCAAATAATTAAAATAAAATATGTTATGAATCGCGGGTGTGTTTCACGTTACGCGATTTGTAATATGTACAAAAACAAGCGAGTGCGCGACATCGCGACTTGTTCAAAAAAATTCCATAAATATTAAAAGGGTTAAAAATAAATAAAATTGGTATAGAACAGTAAAGCATAAAAGGTTTTAAACATGTAATAATCAGGAAATTAAGCCAAGTGTAATTGTAAAGTAACCGTGCTAAAACCACGGAACTCGGGAGTGCCTCACACTTTCTCTGGGGTTAACAAAATTCCTTACCTGGTCTTCTGTATTCGCAGACCATAAATAGAGTCAATTTTCTCGATTTGGGATTTTAAAATAAATCGGTGACTTGGGACACCATAAATTATTCCAAGTGGCGACTCTAATTAAATAAATAATCCAATTTCGAATAATATCACTTAGATTGAAAAAACTCCCTATCTCTCGGGAAAAAGGAGGTGTGACAGCTCTGGCGACTCTGCTGGGGATTGCCTACGTATCATGACGCTGCATGAATCAGATCTTGCGTAGTTCGGTAAGTTTTGACGCACAGAAAAATATGACTTATTTTGAAATAATTTTTTTTTTTCAAAAAATTGGCATAATTTCGGGATATTTTGAATACCGGAATTTTCAGAATCGGGCGTTTTTCTTTCCTACCTCACTCTTGATTTTTCTTGATTTTCTTTCCCTATTCTAGAAACTGTTCAACATACAATCCGAAGCAAATAAATGCACAAGCAGCACGTAAAATGCATCGGGATGATCTTTTAATTTTTGGGTACACCTGTCCTAGACGGACCCAACCCCTGTGTTGAGTCCCCAAAGCCAAATGTACGTGATGCAACCAAACGTACCTACTAGGGATCCGGCATGAGGTTATGTCATTCTAAGTTTGAATCTTGGGTGTATTGTTCTAGACTTGGCTTATCCGAGCGGACAACTCGAGTCGGGGGAGGGGGGGGGGGGCAGCATACCGGGAATATAGAAGATTCACCGGCTTTGCAACTTGTCTGATCCTCATTCTAAAATTAGGGGTATGACTCTAACAGAAAAGAAGCGACGCGAAGCGCACGCTTCCCAAAAGATTTAGAAGACTCAGAGAGAAGAAGGGTATCGTAACAATTTTATATACAGTTCACGGTAATATCAAAGCGGTAAAAAATGACATTTAGCACATTAGGCTCAAACACGTAAAAATCATATAAGAAATAAGAGCCAAGTATAACAGTTATTCTAAGCTCGAATTGTGAACACTGAATTAGAGATTCTGGGTTCGGTTCCCCACCGGAGTCGCCAAAGCTGTCACACCTCCTTTTTTCCGAGGGATAGGGGTTTTTTTCAATTAAAGTGACATTAATCGAAATGAGATTATTTATTTAATTTCAGAGTCGCCACTTGGAATAAGTTATGGTGTCCCAAGTCACCGATTTATTTTAAATCTCAAATCGAGAAAATTTGACTCAATTTTTGGTTCGCGAACACAGAAGATCGGGTAAGGAATTTTGTTAACCCGGGAGAAGGTGTGAGGCACTCCCGAGTTCCGTAATTTTAGCAAGGTCGCTCAACTATTAATAATTAGCCTAATTATCAGATTTATTACATGCTTAAAAACCTATTGTGCATTTTTTACTTTTAACCATTTTTAATTATTTATGGAACTTATTTGAACAAGTCGTGTTGTCGCACTCATTTGTTTTCGTACATATTGTGAATCGCGTCACGTGAAACGCACCCGCAATTTACAACATGTTTATTTTTATTATTATTCAAAGTTGAAATCAAGTCGCGTGAAATGCGCACTTGAGTTGGGATTTACGTATCGTGACCATGCCACGGGAACCGTATTCATAGTCACGATGATTTATTAATCGCGCCTAAAGCAACTAGCACGTGTATGAATCATTTCTCCCTAAGTTCGAGATTATTGTAGGGCATGAGAATTATGGAAGGAGTTATTTTGGAAGTCAAGAAATATTTTGGCAATTTAAGGTATTGAGAAGTTATCCACATTTAGAGATATTTATAAATTACTATTCTATCCTTGAAATTATGAGATAATTATCTATTATGGAAGAGTGGGCTAACTATTAATCTATTGACTAAAATTAGTAAGGCCTGACAAATTAAACTTATAAAGCTAAATTGTAATTATAAAGCTAACAAAAAGAAACATAAAATCATTATACATCACAAAAATCTCAAACTAAGAACAATTCACCACATAAAAATAAAAACAGGGAATAAGTAATATCCAACAACAAACCGATAACAAATACCCTCTAAAATTCTAAAGTAGTAAAGTTAAAATCCAAACATTCAGATGAAGTGAACAGGATAGAGAAAGACCTTTATTGCTCAAAATTGCCAACGATTACAGAGGAAAGGAAATACCACAAACAACGAACTTCAATCGAGCTAGGGACCTAGAAACTCGAGCCGGAATCAATAACCTCGAAGGATTCAAACCGTCTAAGTTGGACGATGATTTTGGGCTAATTTTCACACTGATTTGGGGTAGTTTTTGGTGGTACGGGGCTGGTTTTATTGCGTTTTTTGAGATTAGTTTGAGCAGCACTTTCAACTGGGTCTAGGAGGTATTTTTTGGATGATTTTCAGTCAGGTTTAGTTGGCCTTTTCAGGTGCTTTGAAGCTGGATTTCAAGAGGTTTTTATGGCTGATTTTGGAGTGTGGGGTGAGAAAGAAAAAGGGAAAGAAAAGGGATCCAGAAAAGGTCCCCTCTCTATTTTCCCTCTCTTATTTTTGTGCCGAGAAGCTCCTCGTTGCTGCTATCCCTTTTCCCCTTTTCCTCTTTGTGTATATATTCATTTGCTTGGAAAGAAAGAGAATTTCCGAGAAACATCGTGGGGGGGTGGCTTAAAAAAAATGTGAGTGGGAATTAAAATGAGGTGCATGTGAGTGAATTGTCAGATTGTGCAAAAGAGTTTTATCACATTTTATTTTTTTGTGAGGGGTCCACACATAAAGAGTGGAAAAGATTTTTCTTAAAAAATCAATTTTTCTTTTTTCTTAAATACTAAATGTCAAGATCCTTTTTGCTATTTTTTCGTCCTTTTCTCTTTTTCTCTTTTCTTTTTGTTTTCTTTTAAAAGATAATAAATACCCAAACAAAATACTATTCTAACAAAATTTCTAATAAACTAAAAAATATTTTTGAAATTACTAACTTAAGATCTAAACTATATTAAACTAAAGAAAGACATATTTTTAGAAACTTTAAGGTGAAACAAAAGCTAAAATATCAAGATTAAACCTAAAATTATTTAAATACTAAAAGTGGTAAAAATCTAAAAATATGATCAAAAATTAGGTGCTACAGGATTAATTATATATATATATATATATATATATATATATATATATATATATACACACACACATACATAATTATCAAACATCTTCCTTCTCCGACAGTGTAGTTTTCTAATAATTTTAGATTGAAATTCGAAACTCATCGTAATAAGTTTGATTTTTTAATCTAAAACTATTTTTGATAACATGAACGGGAGGGAGAAATTCATTAATTTACTCCACTGATAATATTAAATATCAATAATATTTAACAACAATGGAAACATAATTTTATTCGATACATTTTGCAACATAAACAAGTACATACACTTATTACAACCACATTACGAAAACAAAACACTACGTGTATCCTTGATAGTTGGACACATTAGATGAAATTCTACCAAGAGCTGGATTACTACCACCACCCAAATCAGTTGAAGGACATTTTCGACGGTTGTGTCCTGTTTACGAGCATATACCACATTTGCGCACATAAACAGTATCACCAACATCCATTTGGTTTCGCATACGCATTCTTTTTTGTACCTGTCGCTGAAGCAAAAACTCCTTGTTATACACCATTTTAAATGGTTTCGGTGGCCAATAATGCTCAGCACCCACTGGCTGCAACTGCCCACTATAGGTGTTTAAGCATGCAGCAATACTATATTATTTATCAATGTAGTTGGTTGGCCCTAAACCTGTATGTTGAAAGTACTTGATGGCATATGAGCACGACATGTGGTAGATGGACCATTTTCCATAAGAGCATAACCTTCTAGATTCATTTATGGTGTGTACACTATTCCCCCGATTTTGATGGATAGTGGTGCGAACTTCAAAAATATTTCGGTCGTGATCATACTGTAAAAATGAATGCCAATATGCTCGCCGCCTGTATTTCTCAAATCTTTTCATTAGTTGTGGCATAAATTCAACACCTTTTTTCCATTAATGACGTTGCAGCTGCAGCCCTTTCAACAAACCTCTCCGCCATCTGCTTGAATGACATTCGCACCATGGCAGTGACAGGCAATCCTCATGCAGACTCCAATAACCCGTTGAAAGACTCTGACACATTTGTAGTCAGAATTCCCCATCTTCTGCCACCATATGCATGCAAAGTCCACTTTTCAGGCTTATGTCGCATCAACCAACGATAGGCTGCCTCGTCTTCCTGCCTGATAGATTCCATGTGCCTCCGAAATTTATGCTCTTGGTGATCTGTTGTAGCCATCCACATTAAATCATGCAAATCCTTGTTGGGATGTGCCTTCTTGAAATTGGCCTTCAAGTGCCTCACACAATAACAATGGTAGGCATACGGTTCTTGCCATGCAGGTAAATTCTCTACAGAACTTATAATACCACCATGCCAATCAGATATTAGACAAATACCTGAACGTTGTTTGACAACGTGCTCTTTCAAGTGGTTCAAAAATAGTGTCCACGTCTCTTGGCTTTCTTTGGCACAAATATCAAAAGCTAAAGGAAATATACTTCCATTAGCATCTACTGCAACGGCGATCAACAACTTAATATCATACTTTCCATAGACATGAGTGCCGTCTATAGATATTACCGGTCGGCAATGCAGAAAACCATCAACTGCTGGTTAAATTCCCAGAACACGTATTTGAATATATATATTCTGGTATTCCCAGACTCCGCTCAAGTTTTCATTCAATAACAGTCCCGGGGTTAAAGTATTGCAATGCGGCCATGTACTTGGGTAAAACTGTAAATGACTTATCCCAGTTACCATAAACAATTTAAAATGCATGTTTGCGCCCTAGAAATGCCTTTCTTTTGGTAATGGTACAGCCATATTCCTGGCGGACGGATGTAATGCATGAAAAATCAGTCAAGACTCAAGATCAAGTTTCTGAAGACTCATAGATAGGAAACCTGTAACTCACAACTGATAGGTTTGTTTAGTTTCTTTTTTATTTTGATATAATAGCAGGACCGTGGACCGAAGCCTCGACGGAACATCACTCGACTCCTCAACTCATCATTCCACCATTCTCCTTGAACTACACGCGACCTGATTCTCCTATAACCCGGGATATGTAGGCTGTCCAAAACCAGGACTCGGTTGCACCGTATCTTTTATTTTTTTCCTTTTGAATAATGGTTTGGTCAAAAATTAGTCACATGGCTCACCTAGTCTTTGCGTGAAAACTCTTCAGGTTTCCAAGCAAAGAGGGGCAGCTGTGAGCACCTAATTTTTGACTATATTTGAATTTTTATCACCTTCTACTATGTAAATATTTTTATTTTTATTTTTATTTTTATTTTTAAAACTGAAAATAAATAAAATTTAATATATATATATATATATATATATATATATATATAGGATAAAAATTAATAATAATTTAAAAGGTCAATTATTACTATTAGTATTATTTTTATTTTTATTTTTATTTTTATTTTTAAAACTGAAAATAAATAAAATTTAATTATATCATTTTTAAACAAATTTCGGATGGAAATTAAAAAATAGGAAAAGTAGAAATATAAAATTAAAAAGTAAAAGTAAAAGAAAGTAAAAAATTAAAAATTATAAAAGTAAAAGAATGTGAAAATTTAAAAATGAAAAGTAAAAGAAAGTTGGAATTAAAAAATAAAAGGGTAGCTGAAAATTTTTTAAAAAAAGTAAAATTAAGTGAAAATAAAAAAAAAAAAGAAAAGTAAAATAAGTGGGGAATAAAAAAAAGTATAAAAGTGAAAATTTAAATATAATAAAAGTAAAAAAAAGTAAGAAATTAAAAAATAAAAGTAAAGGAAAGTGGGGAATTATTTTTTATTTTTTTTAAAAAAATAAGAAGTGGAAATTCTTTTTAATTAAAAAAATAATAAAAATATTAATTAAATCTGAAAAAATTTCAAAATTTTTTCTATAAATAGAAAAGAAATGTGGGGAGAGAAAAGAAGGGAGGAGAAAATTGAGAGAAATATTTTTGCTTATTCTACACTAAGGGAATTTCTATTCGTGTCATTCTTTCTTCGGCTTTCTTTCGAAAAATCCAGCAATCCATCACCTAACTCCAACCCCGAACCAACTGGAAACCAAATTAAAAAGCATGACAAAAACGAGCCGAAAACCCAGCGAAACAGTCACTTTTTGTACAGAAAACAACAGCTCCAAAGTTGAGTCGTCGAGCTCAAGCTCCGTTTGTCGATTTTGGTCGAGGCTCCATTTGCATCCTTGTCCATTATCCGAGCTTCAAAACAGTCTTGTAAAGGTCCATTTCTCCCACCATTATTTTGTTAAGATATTATGCTTGAATATATAATTTGATCTTATTTAGCTTCATGAAGATTGAAATATTTTTTCTATATTAATTGTTAGGTCTCATTAGCTTTGTTAAATTTTGTTACTTTCTTGTTTGATTAATATGAAGATTGATGAAAACATAATTTTTGAGTACATAGTGAATGTTTGAACTTTGGGGATAAAATTCATGTCTGCTAGTTGAAATTGAAAAATGAGGTTTGGACTTTAAAAAAAAAGATGATTGGGCCCGATGGTTAGACTTTGCTTAATGAAACATGTACTACTGCAATTGACTAATGGATAGTGGAGTAGCTTGATGAACTGGTATTCCCGGACTCCGCTCAAGTTTTCATTCAATAATGGTCCCGGGGTTAAAGTGTTGCAATGCGTCCATGTACTTGGGTAAAACTGTAAATGACTTATCCCAGTTACCATAAACAATTTAAAACGCATGTTTGCGCCCTAGAAATACCTTTCTTTTGGTAATGGTACAGCCATATTCCTGGCGGGCGGATGTAATGCACTCTTTGATATTGTACCTTATAGACGCTTCAATGTGTGGAATCAGGACAAGAGAAATCAAGTCAACATCCAGGTTGAAGTGATTCCCACTGAATGTGTCCATTTCACAAGTGTGGGTGCCAGTGTATTTACCCACTTTCCACATACATGTTTTCTTCTTGCTTGCACGCAGCATCCAATGACAACCCGTAAATCATCTATGGCAAACAACCTTATATACATCCGATGTTAACTCCCATACCGTCATTTCACGATACTCTTTTACGTTGTACATTTTCGCCGCCCTGCTTAGGCGTGTTTTATCAGAAAAAAGCATGCCCTTTGCCATCACCGTTGGTTTAGACTCATCCCACATTGCTATCCGAATTTCGTCAGTATCCCTTGTGAGGGCATCCACATCCGGCATACTTGACAAATGATCAAGGTAGGAAATCTTCCTTGAATGAAACGGCATGTGGGACTCGTACACTCTTGGTCTAACGGGGGGTGGATCATGCTCCCTCGTCAAATCAGGTCCATCATTCTCTTCCTCCTCATCACCACCCTCATCAGGAAAGGGTGTATCATCTCCGGACTTATCGGCATTGTTGTCATAATCATTGTTCTCTTCCTGACTCTGTCCATCTTCCAGATCCCGATTAAATATGTTGTCTTCGAGCAATTAAGTCAGGATAGGAGGTTCAACTTGCTCGTTTTCACTGCACAAACAACAAAATAATGAGCTACTCAAATTGATAAATACTTTACATATAGCTATATCACTTCACTTACAAGTCGTAATGTGTTGACATCCCATGATGGACATTATCCTGTTGGTGATGACTCCCGGATGGACCACCGTGATCCAACACACCAGAACTACATATATTTCAACTGGTGTGGGTTCATAACTTATTAAATTCATATCTGGCCGGTACCCCCTGTGGAATATATGAGTGTTAATACAAATTCAAATACAACAAAAATAAATATCGTAACACAAAGGAAAATTAAAGTTTACTACTCATCTTGTGGATTATGTAAAGTAGGAGAGAAATTATTTTCTCGCTCCTCATTCGCCCGTGGAGATAAGTTTAAATCAGGCCAAACTCTTTCAGCCGGAACCTGTTTGGCAAAAACTGCTCCAGAATAACCACCCGATGACTGAGGGTTATCCCTGCTTTGCACAACCTCATTATTGCGAACGTCTTCAACCTTCACATACATTTCCAATATTTTTATCAAAAGAAATTCCCGGTATTCATCCGGAGTCCTCAAAAAATCACTCAAAATTTCATCATCCTCGATGTTAAACTCAACATTGTTAGCAACCCCTTGCAGAGTGACAGAATGCAGATATCTTCCGGTTACTTTAAGGTTCACCGAACGTTTGCTCACACTCATTTTGTTACACAACAACGATACCAGTCTATCGTACTCCATTGTAAGTGGCAACTTAACATGACATTGTGGAAATAAACTATAGCTCACTGAGTTATTCGTCACCATAACCTCATCCCCTCCCCCCCCAATATCCCAATATAATGAAACCCTTACTTTTCGCTCTTCACACATTATGAGAATATGTTTGAGAATTTAACAAGAAGAAAAATTTAACAGTAGTTGAGAATATTTCTGAATGGATTTTTGCAAAATCCTTAACGCCTTTAAATAAGGCAATGCCCAATCCGGGGGGTCAAATTTTTTGAGGTATAACGCCCTTTAAAAGGGAGCGCAGAAGAGTTATTTTATTGGTGGGCTATACCTGGCAGTCTTGTACCATAGCACATTTATAAAAGGTGTTATACATATAGCGCCCTTTTAAAGGACGCTATATGTATTTCGGTCACTAAGTTTTTTTCCACGTATTTCGGTCGTTTGAGTCTAAAAAAGATCATATTTTGGTTCCGGAGTCATTTTTGTGAAACTCTTGGAATCATCTTCCCACGCCAAAATCATCAGATTCCCAGTGCTTCATACCTCGGACACCTCGGGAAGAGGTAGATTAGGAAGGAGAGAGAGAGAGAGAGGTAATTCGGGTCCCAAATGGGTCGGCCCAATTCCTCATCTCCATCTCCCCTCTATAAATACCAGCAAAAATGAGAACCAAAAACCCAAAAGTCAAGTAGTGAAAGATGTAGGTTTCATTTTACGGAGAAGGTCCAAATATACCCTTGTATTTTTAAAAATAGTCTAAGAATACCTCTCGTTATACTATTGGGTTATCTATACCCCTGCAGTCATACTTTGGGTTCAAATATACCCCTCATTTAAACGGAGGGACACGTGTCATCGTCCTATTGGCCAATTCTAAATATCTCATAATTAATTAAAAATACTCATTATCCATACCCGAAAAGCAATTTTATAAAGCAATATTTTTTTTGTAAAAACTGAAAAAAACTGAATTGTTTTTACTAAAAACTGAAAAAAAATGAAAATTTTTTTTTTCATTTTTTACAAAAAAATCTTCTTCAAAAAAAATAAAAAATATTTTTTAAAATAATATTTTTGTAAAAACTAAAAAACAATTTTCTAAAGCAATTAAAAACTGCAAAAAAAACTGAATTATTTTTAACTAAAAACTGAAAAAAAATAAAAATATTTGTTTTTTCAGTTTTTACAAAAACAATTGCTTTAGAAATTATTTTTCAGTTTTTTAAAGCAATATTTTTCTAAAAACTGGAAAAAAAATATTTTCGATTTTTTCAGTTTTTAGTAAAAAAAATCAATTTTTTCCCGTTTTAATTGCTTTAGAAAATTGTTTTTCAATTTTTTTTCAGTTTTTACAAAAATATTATTTTAGAAAGTATTTTTCAATTTTTTTTAAAGCAGTGTTTTTGTAAAAACTGAAAAAAAATTATTTTCGTTTTTTCAGTTTTTAGTAAAAAAAAATCAGTTTTTTCCAGTTTTTACAAAAAAAAAATTACTTTATAAAATTATTTTTCGGGTATGGATAATGGGTATTTTTAATTAATTAGGAGATATTTAGAATTGGTCAATAGGACGATGACACGTGTCTCTCCGTTTAAATGAGGGATATATTTGAATCCAAAGTATGACTGCAAGGGTATAGATAACCTAATAATATAATGAGGGATATTATTAGACCATTTTCAAAAATACAGAGATATTATTTATTTTATCTTTACTGCTCATTCATATTCTCCATTTTCATCTTTATTTTATTTATATTGTGTGTTTATACGATTTTCTTGTTTTAAGTACTGATTTTCCCCTCTCTGTGTCTGTTGTTTTATAGTTGAGCCTTCTTTCCAATAGACAATAATAACAACAACAACATGCACAATAATAATAACAATAACATACCCACTATAATCTCATGTACTACGTTTTTGGGAGGGTTTGGAGAGCCTCTTTCCAATAGACAAAATGAGCAGAAAGAAGGTGAAAGATAAAATGGTGACATCAATTGAGCAAGTGACTCCCCGATCATCTCCCTGAGTTCTTTAAGATTTATCACCCTCAAATATGCAACCCCCAACTGGTAATATTTGCTGTTATAATTGTTTGTTATTTCTCCTTAACTGGTAATAAAACGTCGCATTAAGATCCGCTAGTTGAACTTTTAACTTATTCCAACCTTTTTGCTGTTCTTAATCAATTTAAAAACAGAGGTCATTTCATGTAGGTATGTTCTCTTATGGTTTTTGGTTCTTGTCTGAATGTTCACGGTTCATATGGGTCCTTTTAGATGTTGATGAAAATAATACTCAAACTTGCAAATATTTATTTCCTACTACTACTCCTTATAATCTGGTAAGATGGGTGTTTATTATCCTAATAAGCAATCTATACTCTTATAATTGCAGAGAAACTAGGATTAGAGATGGTTTGTAAATATTTAAAGAAGGGCTAAAGATGTATATGTGAAAGGAATGCCAATTTAATACACTTCATTATTGACTGAAGAGTGAATGATGACATAATAAAAGATTTACCTGGTGGTTATGGTCCTAGATATAGAAGACTAGAGTGGACATTATCAGACAATATACTCAAGAAATTAGCACTGGATTAAGACCCAGCTAGGAGTGTACTTCAATTTTTGTTATAGCAATTCTATCTTGTTCTATTGTTTATATTGCACATTTTTCTTCCACCGGAAATCAAAGCGAAGTTATGTTCCGTTTTATCTCTCCTTTGCTTAGAGAATTCCACCGGCCTTTCTCAAGTTTTTCAATGGAGATATTCCTGCGAGCTCTATGCTTCAAGATCTTGCAGGGAGATCTTGGAAGGTTGTTGTGAAAAAGAATGACAATGATTTCTTTTTCATGGGAGGTTGGCCAGACTTTGTGCGGGACAATAATTGGAATTTGGAGAATTTTTAACCTTTTCCTATGCTGGAAATTTGAAGTTTTACGTTAAAATATATGGCAGCTTAAAGCGGGACGTAACTGCCATCAAAGAACCTGAGATACATCCATTGGACGAAGAAATTGTGCATGGTAAGTTTCTTTGAAGATCTTCAGTTTGTAGCTAGTTTGGTGCAACACATCTGTCTTCATGCGTAATGGATCAGGAGACTTGGTTGTCTATGTCCCTTCATTCAACATTGTCATTAAGCCATCCTGTATCCAAAAAAAAGTGCTTGGTAAGTTATTATTTGCTAATTTGCATGTATTCATAAATCCTTAAAACTAATTTTCGAAAATGATTAAATACAATTGCTTTAGTATCAAAGATGCAAAACAGTATCGAAAATTCATGTTTCTAGGATTGACATTTATGTCCAATAATTTCCCAACAAAAGAAACTTTTAAAGAAAATAGAAGCTTCGATATATTCTTGTGAGCTAATTAGTTGAAATTGTTGACCTTTTTTGGAAGATAGAATTGTGTGAAATGTTGTGCAATTTGTTATTGAGCAAAAGGTAAATGTTTCATGAAAAGAGAAGTGATTAGTTCTCCATTAGCTTCCTAAGGAACTGTCAAAATCAATCAGATGATTTATATCATTTACACCTTAAAATTAGACCAAACTGACAAAACGTATAAGTAATTGTATTTTAGTTGATGCACTTTTGTTTTATCTCCATGAAAGCATGTTATGTTCTTGCTCATTCAATAGCGCCCAAAATATAGTTAGAGGGATACAGTTCCATATTCTAATAATCGGCTTATGAATCCTTCTTCTCCAGCTGCAAAGAACCTGTTTTGTGTTCCCTGTAAAGACCCATTTGATATTGATTGGATTTAAGAATAGTTTACACAACTCCCTAGCTATCGTACAATATATAAATAAGTGATTGACTGGTGCTTTATCTTTTTTCACACAAAGAACATCTACTGCATAAGATAAAACCTCTTTTGGCTAGATTATCTTGTGCAAGGCATGCTTCACGCAATGCTATCCAGCCAAAACATTGCCACTCTGGTAGGAACTTTTGCTTTTCACAAACCGCTGCAGAATGAATCTTCATTACCACTTCTAGTAAGAGCTTTGTATCCTTCCCTTACTGTAAAATTTCCACCAGCTTCCCTTTCATAAGTAATGCATCTCGTCCTACATTTGACTACTTCATTCCTCTTGAAATTCCCTTCTAAAATGTTGTGCGATTTTAACTACCTTGTGCTTCCGAGTTTATGGGAATGTAATATTTGAGATCCTCTGAAAGACATCCTCTTTGATTCTTTGTGTTTCTTTGACCTTAATATTTGATGAAGAGAAAATATTTTACCTCCTAAAACATTAAAACTTACTTCAGATGCATATAATTCGCAGAAGATGATAACTCGGTATTTTATGATTATATAGTTGTAACTTTGCATGTCGTCACAATAACATCAGTTGTGTGAATATTATTGGTCAATTGGTATTCTTTTAAGTAGTTGAATATACTTCGAATGGTGATGGAAGTTGTCTTACTGCTTGTTGTAGTGTTTTTAATTCATTGCATTTGATATCGATCACTTGATTATTAAATGTGTATTGTGTTTGAGCATGTTTGTGACCACACATACTTGTGCAGAATGTACCAGCTACTTTTGGCAATAGATACTTGAACAGGGGGGCAAGGGCAAAACTTTGAGGCTACTTTTCAAACTGATAGAGGTAGTTGGCCGGTTTCAGTTCACATTTCGGATAGACTTCTACTGCAGACTGGGTTCGGAGAATTTATAGCCGGTAATGCTTTGCGTGAAGGAGATGTTTGCCAATTTAAGCTGATTGATGAGGAGAAATTCATACTGGAAGTTAGCGTTAGAAGACAACTCAAGTAAAGTAAAAATAGAGGCAAATCTCTTTGATCATTTAGCTTAATATCTATCCGGTTCAAATATTTCTACTTGAGAGAAAGAGAGCTGTATGTTTACTAAGCATTGCATAGTGGAATAGAAGGTTGATGTATCGTTAGTTTGATTTACTGAATTTACGTCATTGTATGATATGCTAATTATAAGGCTAGACAATTTTTAGGAAGGATTCTCACACTATATTTCAAAAGAGCTATTAAAAATAAAAACTCTTCCAAGGCACTTACGGTTGCTTGTATCAGAAGTCCTTGTCTTGGCAGAACATAAGACAAATAGTTTTTTTCCTTAAAATGACTTCTAATTGCTGAACCCTAACCAAATATATATGGGAAAAGAAAATGTGGTACATACTTGGACGATTTTATTTTCTTTGATAGAAGAGCCAGTGTACTTTTAAAACATCCTAAAAAAAATTAAAATAAAGTTAGTATGATCATGAATTTACATCAAAGTTAGACATACATCAAAGCCACTCTTCTGTATATATATCCTCATGATCATGAAACCACCAATTTCCTTGCACTTTCAAATATCTGTCAAGACAAATTTTAACCATAGAGCTTGCAAACCTCCAAAGCCTCCGTTTTCCATGTTAAGAAATTGGACCATAAATACTAATTATCTGCGTATGCTAAAGGTTTATTATGTTTATGGGATCCATTCAATTTCATTCAGCCGGCTATTATTGTAAATCCTAGTACAATAGAAACCAGATTTCTTCCTTGCCTAAGTAGTGTTGCTGATCAAGAAGATCTAAAGTTTGTTCCATTTCACAAAGATTTTAAGTGGTGTTATTGTTGTACATTGGGTTTCCACACAGATAAAACAAGGCATAAAATATTGATGACACTACTTTATGATGATCCAAATAAGCCGTCAAGAAATTGGATTTTCACTTTAGAAACGCCAGGTGAATCATGGAGAGAGCTCAAAAGCATACCTTATAATATTAGACCACAAAAGCTAGGAGAAGGAGTTGACATTGATGGAGTTGTCTATTTCTTTAACAATAGCTATAAAAGTAATTATGACACCACTTAAAATCTTTGTGAAATGGAACAACGTAAAATATCATGAGGTAATTTTAAATCACCTACTGGATTCGAAAGTATAGATTCTATAGTCACTTTATTAATCACAATGATATGTATTAGTACTAATTTTGTCGTCTGCAATAAAATTCTAGTTTGTACTTCAGATGTTTTACGGATTTTCGGAGCTTCTCTTTTTCAGAGTGTGAATACATTCTGGTTGATTGCGCTTCTTGGACTTTGATTAAAGACAGGCTTGGTTCGGCTGAAAATTTGGCCCATAACAAATGGACCAAATTGTCAACCTATTGTTGGAAAAAAAAAAATCAGAAATAGTCAAATTTACAATTGTTAATTGAAAAATAGCCACAGTTTCAAAAGTAATCGAAATTTAGTCACTTTTTCATGTAAAGATAAAATCTGAACAAAAACACCCTTAAAAATCCGGAAAAATTCCAGCATAATATGCTGGAGTTTGAATTTTTTACATATGAGATTCCAGCATAATGTGCTGGAGTTCCAACATAATATGCTGGAAGCTTATATACAGAAGCTCCAATGTCCATCATATTATGCTGGAACTTTCCGTATACTGGAGTTCCAACATAATATGCTGAAAGTTTATACACAAAAGCTCCATAATCCAGCATACTATGTTGGAACTTTCTGTGTTTCAGCAAAATAGTGGCTATTTTTTAGTGAGTTTGCAAACGTTGGCTATTTTTCAATTACCAGTCCGAAAACTGGCTAGCCCGTGCTATTTTTACCCTATTGTTTGGGCAAGAAAATTTAGACCATATATTATGATGTCAATTTCCGCTTAAGCAGTATTGACATACTCATAATAAATAGCATTAGCATATTGGTTAAAAGTTGCGCCGGTGACAAATATTTTTCTATAGATGTCCTTATAGAGATTATGTTGAAATATAAAAATATTACATAAACATTTAAAAAGTTATTATACGGTTGTTACCAAATTCTAAAGATGTATATAAATTATTACTGTCCTGAAGAATGAGTGGTGCTATTCCAAGCTTCAACTCATTCTGCTTCCATCTTCAAAATGGATAGCAAAAGCTCATTCCATGTATCAACAGGACCTGGCATACACCAATGCACACAATCAGCTAATTTCTTCTCATTTGGCCAATGTCCATAATGATTTGGATGCCCATCTGGCCTCAGTAACATGGCTTCACTTGTATCTAACAATCGAAACTTGACACCCCTTTTGTTGCCTTCTCTTTGTGCTGCCTTAAATTCCTCCAATTGAGTCAAATACATTTGTAATGTATATCCATCCAACTTAATATCTTGATTCGTGAAGGGCCTTGTTCTGTTGCAATTCCCTCCTTTATTCCATTCCCCATTCTCAAAATGTTGAGGGGAGAATGGTCTTAGTATTACCAATCGACTCTTTAATCTTTTGAGATTTAGAAGTGTCTTGAAAGCTGTACGAAACGCCATTCTGTATCCATAATAATGGCTTAGTTTTGTGGTGTTCTTTTCATTGCATTTGTGACATCCAATGAGCTGACCGTTTTCGTAGTACAAAAATGGCCTAAAGAACCATTGTCCTCCGGAGATTATGACAGTATCAGCTTTGTGAACTTGACTTGCCCAGACATGATCGGCCTCGTCTAGATACAGATCCATGAGACTGTTGTATGAATAGCCATTAGGATCAGATTCATAGGATTTAATCAACTGTGGAGACCATAGGGCTATGATTGCGAAGTTGTAATCTTTATACAACCAACGCCTGAATCTCGCGTCCTTAGTCTCTGATACGTCTACAGGAATGGCCGCCTGAAATATGGCGCAAGATATTTTGATCAGAAAGAATGTAGAAATATAAAAAAATAAAAATAAAAAAACTGCTGAGCTTTTGTGAATAAACTTTGATTTTGCCAATTCTCATATCATTATTGGACTAACTTTGTTCTTTCATTAGCATAGTCGACTAAAGTCACAGGGTTTTTTCCACCCTTATTCCTGTTATTCCCTGAACCAGCCAGAAAACTTCCCTCATGCCATTTGACTTGCATAAACGAAACCATCATATTAATGCGACCAATAAGAACAAGTGATTATTTATAGCAGGTCTAATTTGGTAACCTGGAATAGGGAAGGATACGTTCGTTACATTGTTAGTGCATATAAGTTAAATCATTTATAAATTGTCGATTCAACATGGCTACACCAGTAAAAGAGTATATTGAATAAAGTTTAATGAAAATATAAAGTCAGTAAATGAGGAATTAAATTTAGGATTAGGTGAAAACAGAGTAATGGAAGCACAAAGGGTCCTACTGTTAAGAACAAGACTTACACTAGCTAGCAGGCACACCAGTGACTGCATCTGGTTTCTTGCTAGTGAGTCTCCAACAAAAGCCAAAGTCTTATCACGTACAAGTTCCAAGAATTGCATAGCATCAAAAAGTGGCAGCTCACAATCATCTGGCTTCCATCTCCAGTGTATAAAATCACGATCCGGTCTTCCAAATTTCATGCAATTTTGTCGATCATCGATTGCGCAGTTTGTCTCATTTGTATAGTATGGTCCATTTGGATATGATACCCATTTTCCCACAAAGATGTTGCATGTTTGTTGCTTTTTCCCTACTTTTTCTGAATGATTAATGCTAGTAATTCCAACAGACTGCAGTTGGGTGATTGCCTCATGTTTTTGCTGATCAAAAGGGACTGATTTATTGAGGGTTGTTTCAAGATTTTGCAGCAAAGAATCAGTGGTAGTATTATATGAGGAGAAGGTGATTTTGACTAGGAGTACTAATGTTAAGATTGGTAGAACAACTTTTCTAAAGCTTTCCAACAGCATATAAATGTACTTCCAACGGGGAAGCTCTGCTCCACCACCACCCTTCATCTGCAAGTGACGTTTTCGAAGATCAAAATTTTGTGAGCAATTTATATACTAGCTAGTACTAGGAAAATCAATCATAGAAAAAACTACTGTTACTGTATATGTTTGGAGTTTGGTATTATGGGCTAAATGATTATTATCTTGGTGAATTCTTTCAAACTTGACTAATATTCTGGTTTTTAAATCTAATAAGCAGCATATCATACATGAAGCAAAGTCGCTTATGATAAAAAGGAAAATAAACGTTACCTTATATGGTTCAACAAACAACGAAAATTATTACTAAATCCCTTGAAAGTTGAAGAGTAAAATATTCTCAAAGATTAAAGAATAGTATATATATATCGCAAACCAACACTTCAAGCTAGACAGATATTTTTGCCACTAAGATTTATATAAATGTTTTAAATACTGCCATAGATACACAGTACATTCCATATCTTATGTAAACATGGTTACTAAGCAATCGATCGTCCTAGGTTCACATGAGAGCTCTTACTATCATTAATAAAAGTGATTCAAAAACTTAATTTACTCTGTTGGATAGTTAGAGTTACTCACTTTTAATTAATTGGACAATGATTATGTTGTCCGTTTTCAATAACTTTCAGAGGAAAAAGGTGAAAGAGTTTGTTGGAGACTTAAAACATGGCGTAGCTTGGTGGCAATTAGCTGAATGATGAGGACTTTGCATTGCTTTTATTTCCTTCTTATCTATGCACCATTTTTGCCTTTTTAGTACAAAGTTTCACGTGTGATCCGCCTTTGATAAAAATAGTTTCCTTGAATTTCAAACTTTTATTTACTCTTCGCATACATTGACCAACCACTTGAAAAGCACATACAAATAAAAATCAAGCAAAATTATTATACTCGAGTTAAATTGATTGAATCAGTGAACACGTCATGGCCCAACTCAGTTGAAGTATACTTCGGCAATTTGGATTGAAAAAATGTGTTTTAGTCTAACTTGTCCGTCTTTATTTTCTAACAGATGAAAGCACAGTAACAAACAAAAGTCGAAATTTTAGAAACTAACTTAAAAGAATAAGAGTTGGAAATTTGTGTTTTTTAAATTCAAATAGTTTTGATTATGATTTATGAACAACCTTAATATTCTCTTGCAGAGTGGACAAAAATACCAATTGAGTGGATTTAGCAATCTCTGGAAATAGTATAGTTCATGAATCATGAGATAGAAGATGAATTTCTTTTTCTTGTCCGTGAGTTTAAAGACAAATTGTATGAAAAGACACAGAGATGATAGATCAAACTAATAATTCATTTTCCCCAAATATGACTATTTCACATATTTAATCTAAAAAGAGAAAACTCAATTAGGTAACAGCTTTTAAAAATAAAATAAAATAAAACTCTAGATTTGAATTTGTAACGCTGCAATTCGAGTTTTAGCCTCATGGCGACTTGCCTTTCGTTGCAGGGGCCTGCTTCTATATCAAGATGACATTAAATTAATTAAATTGACACTAAATTGTGGCATTTTGCAGGCTAAAATTTCCAAGCTAATCTAGATCTCCTACCTAAACTTGTAATGGATCATGAGTACATGTTGGTTGTGTTAGTAAAATCGGTGTTCGAAACCATAAAATCAGAGAAGCAAAAAAACATTAGTTTAATCAACAAAACGTAAAATAATTTCGAGCCTTGTGTCCTTAAGTAATTTAATGCCCTCGCTGTTACTCAAGGTTTTGGATTAATTCTTGCCATGATAGAATGGAATAACTATGCTCTGATAGCGGCACTACAAATCACAGAATTTCAGTGAACTCAACAAACGGAGCAAATCACACTTGATACTTATGTTTATTTAGAAAATAATACAACAAATGCAGAAAAGAGAGAAGTTTTCAGATTTTTCTGTGTATGAAAAATGAGACCAAGCATCTAAATTGATAGACAAAGGAAGGGTGAAATAAAGAAGAGCAATCCAAAATGTGCCTCTTTCCATTCACACTCGTTAGAAAAATCCCAACAGATTGCATATAATGTAACTTGTCATTTATCAAGTTTTAGATTCATTTCTCTAATGATCATATTTTAATTGCGTTTTGAACGAATTGAAAGATTTGTCTTCTACTTCCCTGAATTCGGAACCAACCTATCGACTATAGAGTCCTCAAAAGAATAAATGATCATTAGAAACAAAAATACATAAAAAATCAAAGTACAATAATGTATAGTTTAGCTCTCTCACTGAAGCTTTTCAACTAGGAATCTGGTGCCTTCCATCTTGAACATATGAAACAAGAAATCAGCCCAAGAATCAATAGGACCAGGCAAGCACCAATGAACACAATCATTTACCACATTTTCATTAGGCCAATGCCCATATTTACTTGGGTGACCATCTGGTCTCAACAACATTGCTTGTGTTGTATCCATCAATCTGAATCTCTTCCCCTTCATCTTTCCTTCCTTCTCTGCAACCTTAAACTCTTCAACTTGGATCCTATATTGCTCCAAGCTTTGACCTTCCGACGCAGTCTCATTACTTCTGAATGGCCTTGTCTTTATGCAATCTCCTCCCTTATTCCAGTCCCCGCCTTCATAATGAGAAGGTGCAAAAGTTCTAAGAATCGCTACACCCTTAAAATTTTCTACGTCGTTGATAGCTTTAAGAGCAGTTCTGAATGCCCTTTGGTAGGCATAGTTATGTGGGAGTTCAGTAACATTTGGCAGTCCACAATACCTGCAGCCGACTAGTTGGTTGTTTTCGTAGTAGACACTGCACCGGGCAAACCAGTGGCCGGCGTTTAAGATGATGTAGTCATATCCCCCAATTAGGGTGGTCCACTTCTCATCTGCTTCATCTAGGTAAAGGTTGTAGAGTCCAGTATGGCATGGACCATCTGCATCTGCTTCTTTCGTTGAAACCAAAAATGGTGACCAATTTATTGCTAGGGTGAAGTTGTAAGTTGTGTATTTGTACTTTTTGAAAGATTGATCTGGATTGTCAGAGATATCAACAGGATATTCCACCTAAAAACACAAAAAGAAGTAAAAAAAGCATATCAGTTTTTTTATTACTTCTTGATTTTGTTTTTAGATTAGTCTAGTGCTAACTATGGGACATGAAGTAGAGCGGTGTTTAGCAAAGCATCCGATTGTCCGGAGCAATTCCGGGCTTACTATAAAGAGTTTTATCTAAACCAAAAAATAAGATTAATACAAGAACAATGGTCATGGTTGTTAATGATTTAGTCAAGCTAATCTCAACAAAAACATTTTATGTATTTCTGTATTTCGCCTTAGTTGTATTCGTTGCGCGAACAAATACAATCGATACATGTTGTACCTTTTATACATGTATACAGTCGATATAAGTTGTATCCTTTGTATACACACTTATATTTCGCCTTGTTTACGGTTGATACATATTGTGTTCGTTGCACGAATAAATACAATTGCACGAACGAACACAGTTGATACACGTTTTATTCGTGTGAACGAATACAGTTGACACTAGTTGTATTCGTTGCACGTTTGAATACAAGTGATACAAATTAGTAACAATTGAATAGTAGCTACAAATAGTAATTAGGCAAACTATAGTTACTAGACTCTAAACTAGAGTGATTTATGAAAATTCCTCTATTATACTATTATTGGGAACACAAGAGACTTTCTGACGATTAAGAATTCCTCCTATTGTCTGCTTTTCTTTTCTTGTATAGCACTCCTACTTTGTTATTTTAATTTTTTGAGGGATGATTAATAATGAAATGAGAAAAAACTTTTGAATAAGGGAAAAATCACGGCCTCGGGATGAGCAACTGATATCACTATAGCAAGAAATTTTTCACTTTGTAGGTCCGAGTAAAATACTCCAAAGACCACTACAACACTCAAAAGAAATAACCCTCCTTTGATATTCTCACCTCACTACAATATCGTTTACTCTCTCTATTTTTCTCACAGACTATTTTCTTATATCCTGTCTGTGAAGCTTCACTCTTTCTTTCTCTCTTTGTTGGTGTGTAGAAATGAGAGCCGAAACTCTCCTTTTATAGCCGAAGCCTCACTCTGTGAAGCCTACTATATTTGACAATTTGCACATATTTCTTTTTCTTCAATGTTAACAATTCAACAATGTTGGCTGCCAAACCAAAGAAATTCAACGTCGGCCGCCAAACCAAAGAAATTCTCAGGCAAGTATTTTCCTTAGGCACATGCCTATTATTTTGGCTTTTGAATGAGATGGACTCCATCAATTTTGTCTTTAGATTAGTTTAGCGCTAACTATAGCACATGAATTAGAGCGGTGTTTAGCAAAGCATCGCATTGTCCGGAGCAATTCCGGACTTACTATAAAGAGTTGTATCAAAACCAAAAAAATAAGATTATTTTGGTACCAACCATATTCATTGTTTACTTTTTCAAGTCATATATATAGATTATACATTCATTGTACACAATTATACATACATATATAATACATAAATTGTGAATATATTATAACCTTCACCGACTATTTTTAGTTTAATCAGTTGAGTGGACGACTATTTGGGTTAATTATTCGTATAAGAACCATAATCATGGTTGTTAATGATTTAGTCAAACAAATCTCAAGAGGGGCATAATTATCTTTTTTATGTCTTACATTTCTAAGGAGCAAGTTATGACCCCATTCTCTAACAATTTTTCATGATACATTATTTTAAGGGGAAAAGCTCCATGGATCTAGCTAAATAGTCGTATTATAATATTATTGGGAACACAAGACACTTTCTGAGGATTAACAAGCAATATGACAAATTTCACGCTGGCCCCCGATGTTCCTCCTATTGTCTGCTTTTCTTTTCTCTTGTATAGTACTTTGTTATTTTAATATTTTGAGGGATGATTAATAATGAAATGAGAACAAACTTTTTTGGACTAGATGAAATCATTTCCAAATGACAATGACTTTATTATTATATACTATATTTTAATTTGACAGTGGTTTGTGACTAGACTGGCATCTCCGTTGAGCAGTTGGATGTGCTACGACGTCGTACTCTTTCACATCACATTTTATACTCACGACTCACGAGGTTGTGCTTACTCCAAAGCCCTCTGTGCACCCTTTCCATCGAAAAATCATCAGTGAGTGCAGAACTTTACATTTCCAGTCCTCCATCTTACTGTTAATGGCCATATTTGCCGTTAATCCTATACTTTTTTGTCTCAATTTATATGTCATATTCTTTTAATTATTTTTAAAAAACACATATTTTCTTATTTAAAATAATTTAATTTTAACTTTTTAGTTTTATCATATAAATAATATGTTTCGTTTTAAATCACGAATTCTAAATTTTTATTTACTCTTTTTAAGGTTGTCTCCAATTAAACGTTGTCACATACTCACATTATTAGAGGAGAGGGAGTACATTTTACTATATCTCAGAAGTCACAACTTTATTCTGGAAATTAAAACACTAAAATTTCACCAAAATCTTGGAAAGCTCTAGCCTTAGCCCTTAGGTAGACCAAATCTTCTATTAACCATTATGCATCAACAAGCTAAGCAAAGTGCATCCAACTAGCTAATCCAAACTAGAGTTTTCACCAAACTAAGATAAACTATAAAAGAATATAGTAGAAGCAAATAATTTACCACACACCGACAACTAGATGCGGATTCAGAATTTAAATCTAATGGGTTTAACTTACAAAATTTTTAGTATTAAACTTATTATATTTTTAAAATTATAAATTCATATCTATTATGAATTTTTACATTTAAATTTTTACTCCGCGTCAAAAGTTTTGAATTCAATTAAAACCTAGTAACTACATTCGCCCTGCCAGCAAGTACAGTCTATGCAAATGGAAGAAAATAAAAAGCTTAAACAAAATTAATAAAAATTGCAGAGGAGAGAATGGTACCCGGCCCAGGAGGCAAATCAAGGACTGCATGTGGTTTCTTCCAACTGAGTCACCGACAATTGCCAAAGACTTGTTTCTGACCATATCCAAAAACTGAAACGGGTTAAAAATGGGGAGCTCACATCCACTAGGCTTCCACCTCCACTTCAAGTAATCACTATCAGGTCTACCATACTTCATACAATTTTGGTGCTCATGGATTTCAGAGCAGGTCATATTCGTATAATATGGAGCATCCGGATTCCTAACCCATTCTCCACTGAAAATATCGCAAGTCTTGGGTTCTTTAATCTTTATCTTTCGCTCCTCAGCATGGTATGTGGGTGAAATTTCAGATGGATATTGGGTTACTAAATCTGCTGGGTACCAATTAAAGGGGTGGTAAAGAGGGATAAGACCCAGAACTGTAACTGCTAAAACTATAAGTAGAAATATTCTTGGAGTTCTTTGAGCTGAAGTGGAGTATTTCCCAAAGGGAAGCTCCATTTCTGTGAACTGCTTCAATGGAGAGTTGAAAAGGAAATTAGAGATGGGAGAAAGGAGCAAAGGTAAACTGTTAAAAATACATAGTGCATGTAGTTTTACATCTATGTTGACTCGGTGAATGTGCTAATCCCATTATAAGTACAATTCCCCCTAATTCAACCTTGGTCAGAAAAAGTTCAAAGTTATCTCTAAATCTTACAAAATTAGTCATTTGTACCTTCCGTAAAACATTTAAGCATATTAATCCAAAAGTTTAAAATACTATAAAAAGTCCCCACAGCCTAGAACTACTCATTTGTTATAAATGACTTTTAGCTCTCTGTCACGCTTCTGCGGATTTGTGAAATTCTAGGCAGCGAATGGGTTGAAGGAGAAAAAGTGGTGGTACAATATGCAATGGTGGTGGTACTAGAAATAGAGGGAGGAAAATTGTCGGTGGGTTGGGTGTCTCATAAATACCACTAGTGTTGTAAAACACTTATTTGGCATAACGTGTGGTGACTGATTAGTTGTCTCCGGTAGAAAGTAGAAAGTTTGAGATTAAGGTGAACCAAACGCTGAAATTTGATGGGCAAAATACAAAATTGGTCAAACTGGAATCATAGTGCAGTCTTGATCAATAGCTGCAGCAAGCAACCATATATACTCTTTGGTCAATGGGGAGAAATATCATTAGCTCTATAAAATGCAACAAGGCTTTTCTTTTTTTCACTTTTCTAGCAGTGCTATGGTTACATCTTCACATCAACCATAACTATCCAAGAAACAGAGTTCCTCTTTAAATCACAACAACAATCCTAGAATAAATTGAACAAATAAAAAATCAGAGTACATTGTATTGTTTAGCTCCTCATTGAAGCTTTTCCTCTAGGGATCTGGTGCCCTCCATCTTGAACATATGAAACAAGAAATCAGCCCAAGAATCAATAGGACCAGGCAAGCACCAATGAACACAGTCATTGTACAATACCACATTCGCATTTGGCCAATGCCCATATTTACTTGGATGACCATCTGGTCTCATTAACATTGCTTGTGTTGTGTCCATCAATCTGAATCTCTTCCCCTTCGTCTTCCCTTCTTTCTCTGCAGCCTTAAACTCTTCAACTTGGATCTGGTATTGCTCCAAGCTTTGACCTTCCAATGCGGTCTCATTACTTCTGAACGGCCTTGTCCTTACACAATCCCCTCCACTATTCCAGTCCCCACCTTCAAAATGAGAAGGTGCAAAAGTCCTAAGAATCGCCACACCCTTAAAATTTTCTAAGTCGTTGATGGCTTTAAGAGCAGTTCGGAATGCCCTTTGGTACGCATAGTTAAGTGGGAGTGCAGTGACATTTGGCAGTCCACAGTACCTGCAGCCAACTCGTTGTTTGTTCTCGTAGTAGACGCTAATCCGGGCAAACCAGTGGCCAGCGTTTAAGATGACATAGTCGTATCCTTCAATTTCGTTGGTCCATTTTTCGTCTGCTTCATCAAGGTAAAGGTTGAAGACTCCAGTATGGCTTGGACCATCTGCATCTGCTTCTTTAGTTGACACCAAAAATGGTGACCAATATGTTGATAATGTAAAGTTGTAAGTTTTGTATCTTAACTTTTTGAAAGCTTGATCTGGATTATCAGATATATCCTCAGGATATTCCACCTAAAAGAAAGAAAAGAAGATCAAAATTTGTATTACTTCGTTGATCATTCTCACTTTGATTTGTTTTTAGATTAGTTTAACACTAATTATGGTACTTACAGTAGCATGTGAGGTGTTTAACAAGAATCAAGTTGTTCCTAAAATATTCTCGGGTTTGCTATAAGGAGTAGTAATAAAATATAAGAGGCATGGTCATAGTTGTTAATGATATAGTCAAACAAATCTCTAGAAGGGCACAATTATCTTTTTATGTCTTGACATTTCTAAGAAGCAAGTTATGATCCCGCTTTACCCGGCTTGGATTCTCTAATAATTTGTCACCATACATTTTCTTAAGATATACTTTAATGGGAAAAGCTCTTTGGATCTAGCTAAATAGTCGTACTATAATATTGGGGACAAAAGCGACCTTCGGAGGATTAAAATTCAATATGTCAAATTTCACGCTGTCACTCAATGTTCTTCTCAGTCTCTGCTCTTCTTTTCTTGTAACCTTTTTTATCTTTCGATGGAGAATGAATTAAAGAATGAGAAAGAAACTTTATTAGACTAGAGGAACCAACTTTCAAAAAGAGAATGACTATATTCTTAAAAATTTCGTTTTTACCACACAAAAAAAAGGGTAGAAAAATTCAAAAGCATAGTTTCAATAATTTGTACTAGTTAAATGGTTAATATATTCTAATTTGATGATATGGATTATGACTAGATTGGCATCCACTTTGAACATTTAGATGTGATTAACCGACGTCGTAACGTGCCCTATCTATCACATTTTATACTCACGAGATTGTGATTACTCCATACTCCATAGCCCCCCTATGCTCCTTTCCCTTCCAAAATTTATCAATGAGTACAAAACTTTACATTTCCAGTCCTCCATTTTACTTTTAATAATCATTTTCCCCATTAATCCTATACTCCATTTTACTACCTTTTACAACTTCATTCTGGAAAATAATACGCGCGTTGACCCATCAATGGCGTCTTCCGCGAAATTTACACCTAAATCTTGAAAATTTCTAGCCTTAGATAGACAAATCCTCAATTAATCCTAAATTATGAACTCAACAACAAGCTAAGTACATCCTAGTTACTCATCCAAGCTAGAAGCAGTAATTCATCGCAGATCGGCAAGCACTATCTATGCAAATGGAAGTAAAATTAAGAAAAACTTTAACCAAAATTAAGATGAATTGCAGAGAAGAAAATGGTACCCGGCCCAAGAGGCAAATCAAGGACTGCATTTGATTTCTTCCAACTGAATCACCAACAAGTGCCAAAGACTTGTTTCTAACCATATCTAAAAACTGAAAAGGGTTGAAAATGGGGAGCTCACATCCATTAGGCTTCCACCTCCACTTCAAGTAATCAGAATCCGGTCTTCCATACTTCATACAATTTTGGTGCTCATGGATCGCAAAACAAGTCATATTCGTATAATATGGAGCATCCGGATTCCAAACCCATTCTCCACTGAAAGTATCGCATGTTTCTGGCTCTTTAATCTTTATTTTCTGCTCCTCAGCATGGTATGTGGGTGATATTTCAGATGGATATTGGGTTACTAAATCTGCTGGGTACCAATTCAATGGGTGGTAAAGAGGGATAAGACCCAGAACTATAACTGCTAAAACTAAAAGTATGAATATTCTTGGGGTTCTTTGAGTTGAAGTGGAGTATTTCCCAAAGGGAAGCTCCATTTGTGGGAGCTTTCTTCAATGGAGGGTTGAAAAGGAAAGTATAGATGGGAGAAAGGAGCAGAAAAGTATAAGATGTTTAAAATACGTAGTGGATGTAATTAAAGGGGGACCAGTTGGCACATGTATGTTGACTCTGCAAACGCGCTAGTCCTATATTATAAGCTTAATTTTTCTTGGTATTAAGTACTAATTCCACCTTAGTTAACACTTAACAGCCATGTTTTGGATCTTAATCACTGCAGATCCATGATTTAAAAATCAATAAGTACAATTTAATTATAGCACACGTATATATGTGTATAATTCACTGTCTCTAGACTATAGAGGACATTCTTTTAAGGAAAAGACTCAAATTTATTCTGATATTCGTAAAATTAGTTATTCATAACCTTCGTTAAATAATTAAATGTACTGATCTAAAAGTTTAAAATAGTAAAAAATTCTTACATCCTAAAACTACTCATATGTTACAAATGACTTTTAGCTCTCTGTCACGAAGCTTCTGCTGATATGTGAAACCTAGGCAGAGACATTAGAGGGAAAAAAAACTAGACGGAGAATGGGAGGAAGGAGAAATGTGGTGGTACAATATGCAATGGCGTTGGTACTAGAATAAGGAGTGGAATCTTGTCGGTGAGTTTAGGTGGCTCATATGTGCCACTAGTGTTCTAAATCAATTTGGCATAATGAGTGGTGGCTGATTAGTTGTCGCCAGTAGATGGGTAATTGAGGACACGTTTGTATAATACATTTTTTTGTCCCATCACATACAAAAAAGAAAAAGAAAAATACTAGACAATATTATAATGGATTTAATTTTTATGTATAGTGCATGGGTCAAAATCCGCCCTTAGAATATTCAGGGCGATGTAGCATCACACGAAGAATCCTCAAACTGTCACTTATTAAGATGGTCCGAGAAGCCGTAAGGCCCGCGATCGAAGAGTTGATGAAAGTCGTAGTCAAGATGTCAACAAGGAATCAAGGATTGATGTCGAAGTCGAGGTCGAGTACGTTCAATAGAACTGTAACGGCTAGTTTTCAAGATAGGATATCAAAGAAAATATTCCTTTTGGTATTCTCTGCACTTGTACTTTTAGAGGTTTCTTGGAAGTATGTCACATATAAATAGAATAAGAAACAATGATAGGGGGACATTCATTTGTGAGAAAAGCACTTTGACAAAAGGATTCGGTCTTCACTCGATACAAAGATCTACTTTTCACTGAAATTCTTATCTACACTTTACCATTAGATCCGAGAAATTCTCGATTATTCAAGGATTTGTCTTTCAATCATTGTCAAGCGGAAGGTTCATTTATTCCACTTTTTATTGATTGAATCATTCCCCTTATCTACTTAAATGGCATTTATTATTGCACATCGAATATTATATGTTACACCACTGTTCTTGATTTTTCAGGGCATTTATCACGTGGTTCCTTTACTATCCGCTTGAACACCTATCAATTGCTTCTTTTTTTTTTAATATTAAGATCTAAGGATATTATTATTAACTAGGATTAACCTTTGTTTATATAAATTTAATTATTTGAACCAAGATTTATATTTTTAGTCAAACAATTTTACGTCGTCTATGGGGATTTCTTAGTTAAATGTTTAGTTTCCGCTAGATCCACAACTAACACGAGTCACTAACGTACAAAACCCAAGATCTCCTTTCTTAGTATATACAAAACCCTACATGGAAGGTAACCGAGAAGAAAGGACGGGAATAACAAGTGACCTCTCAACCAACCTCATGAACGCCATCAATGAAAGCATATATTAGGACGGCATCAACCATATATCAGGACAGTCGCCGCGCCCTCCCCCCGCTACGAAGAAGGTCCATCCGGACCAAGGGCGGGAACTCATCGGAATGATAAAGGTATGCCCCCTATTATCTGCTCACAATTTTGTGTGTCACCAACAGATATAGTCTACGCCCTGGGGAAGCTCGGGCCAAAAGTGAAGTGGCCGCCAAAGATGAGATCTGACCCTAATACCATAAAATCTGACGCCCTCTATGAGTTCCACCAGGAACGAGGGCACAAAACTGAAGATTGCATCGCCCTAAGGCAAGAAGTTGTTAACATGTTACGACAAGGACACCTTAAAGAGCTACTAAGCAATAGGGGAAGAACCAATTTTGCCAGAGGACGCGAACATCAAGGGCCGCCTAAGCCACCCTCACCAGCGCGTACCATCAACATGATCATCGGCGGCGACGACGACGCCTCTATCAATAACGTGAAGTTTACCACTACCCACAAACTCAAGTGGTCTATCACCCGCAAATGGTACGACGAACCCGAAGAAAGTATCATCTTCGACAAATCAGACGCCGACGGTTTGGCTTTTCCTCATAATGACGCACTCATTATTACTATGCAAATTTTAGATACTGATGTTAAACGCATTATGATAGATGACAGGAGTGGCGCGTGCATTATCCATCCCCGAGTACTTACCCAAATAAAACTCGAGGATAAGATAGTACCGTGCAACATCACTCTAATAGATTTTCACAATGCAGTTGAACGGAGATCAGGGAAATTACACTCTCTGTTCTAGCCGGTGGCGTAACTCTGGAAATAATATTCCACATCATGGACCAGGATACCGCGTACAACACCATAGTAGGACGACCGTGGATACACCCAATGAAAGTCGTCTCCTCCAGCTTGTACCAAGTCTTCAAATTCCCAACTCTGTGGGGAATATTCAGTATATGAGGGGAACAACGTGCATCCTGGGAATGCTACCGAATTACCTTAGACAGCACGGCCACCCAACAAAGAAAGGACAAAGAAAAAGAGGTGTAGCAATCGGTAGGGTCGAGATTGGAGCATGATATGACCGGGGATGACATCAAAGACCCCGACACGGTTGAAGCTGCAAGATCGACCATAGAGGACCTAGACCCCGTTCAATTAGACCCAAACGACCATAGCAAGAAGGCCTATATCGGTTACAAACTTCAGGAGTCAAGTAAATTCAGTCATTTCTTAGAACCTAACGCAGGCTTACTTGCTTTTAGCCATGCAGATATGCCAGGCATACCGAAGGAAATCGCCACGCACAAATTAAACGCCGACCCATTCCACTCCCCCTAGTGAGACAGATCATGCGTAAATTCAACCCCTCAATTAATGATGTAGTGCGCGGGGAGGTGGAAAAACTATTAGAAAATGGTTCCGTCAGAGAATCGAAGTACCCGAAGTGGGTCGCCAACATAGTAATGGTTAAAAAGAAGAATGGGAAATGGCAGATGTGCATGGATTTTACAGACTTGAACAAAGCATGTCCGAAGAACTCGTTCCCGTTGCCTCATATCGATGAAATAATTGATGCAACAGCCGGGCATGAACTACTAAGTTTCATGGACGCCTACTCAGGCTATAATCAAATCCTCATAGAATAGAAAGATCATGAAAAAACTACTTTCATCACCCACCAAGGAATGTATTGCTACAGGGTCATGCCTTTTGGACTAAAGAACGTAGTGGCTACTTATCAAAGGTTGGTAACAAGGTGTTCAAAGATCAGCTCGGTAAAACAATGGAAGTATATATAGACGACATGCTGGTCAAGTCAAAAAGGGGAGAAGACCGTATCGATCATCTGAAAGAAACTTTCGACATACTCAGACGGTATGGAATGAGGCTAGACCTAGAGAAATGCGCGTTTGATGTAGCCTCGGGAAAGTTCCTAGGGTTTTCTAGTATCACAACGAGGGATCGAGGTCAACCAAGACCAAATCAAAGCCATTGAGGGGATACCAGAACTCTTGACAACCAAAAAACAGGTCCAAAGGTTGACTGGTCACATCACCGCACTATCAAGGTTCATCTCGCGGTCATCGGATAGATGCCAAAAATTCTTTGGCTTACTTAAGAAAGACAACGGCCTCGAATGGACTTCCGAGTGCGTCCAAGCTCTGCGAGAACTAAAAGCATACATGTCATTGCCATCTCTACTTTCAAAGCCCAAATCGGGGAAACGTCTCCTCATCTATCTTGCTATATCTGAGGTAGCCGTAAGCGCAGTCTTAATTCGAAAAAACAAATATACTCAATCTCATATCTATTACATTAGCAAAACACTCGCCGACGCCGAGACGAGGTACCCACACCTTGAAAAATTGGCTTTATCCATAGTCGTAGCTTTACGAAAGCTTAGACTATATTTCCCCTTAAGAAGCATTTTGCATAAACCCGAGCTATCGGGAAGGCTGGCCAAATGGGCCATCGAGCTAAGCGAGCACGATATCACGTACCAGCCACGAACAGCGATAAAGTCAAAAGCGCTCGCTGACTTGGTCGCCAACTTCAGCGCAAAAATAATTCTTGAAGTCGAACGGGAAGCCGTCCAAACTTCCCTTCAAATACAAGACCTTTGGGTCCTATACATCGATGGCGCATCCAACGCTTTGGGGTCCGGACTGGGATACGTACTCGAAGTCCCCACAGGTGAAGTAATTCGCCAGTCCATAAGGTGCCCAGATATGACTAACAACGAGGCCGAGTATGAGGCCGTAATTACAGGGTTAAGACTAACACTCACTTACGGAGCTAAACGAATGAAACTACATTGTGATTCCCAGCTCGTAGTCAACCAAGTCATAGGGACTTTCCAAATCAAGGAACAAAGATTGCAAAAATTCCAGACCGAAATATGCAAACTGCTGCCCGAGTTCGACGAATGCCAGTTCGACCAAATCCCACGAGCACATAATGCCGAGGTAGATGGCCTCGCTAAACTAGCCACAACCACCAAAAACATCACAACCGGAGACAAAAACGTGGTTCACCGCCTCAACGCATCACTAGAACAAGTCGAGGTAAGAACCATAAACTTAACTTGGGACTGGCCCAATCGCGTTATCGCATACTTGCAGAACGACAGGCTCCCGGGTGATTAAAAAAAGGCAAAAAAACTGAGAATGCAAGCGGCCAGATACAGTATCCTCCATAACGACCTGTATAAGAGAACTTACGGTGGCCCTTTAGCGAAGTGTCTAAGCCCAAAGAAAACTCGGCGCGTCTTTGAAGAAGTCCACGAAGGCCATTATGGGGCTTATTCCGGCAATCGTACATTGGTCAGATGCCTCATACGGGCAGGATATTACTAGCCCACCATGAAAAAAGAGGTTGCAGGCTTCGTAAAAAGATACGAACAGTGCCAAAAGTACGCCCCAATAATTCACCAAGCAGGCGAACATCTCCACTCGGTCACCTCACCTTGGCCATTCATCAAATGGGGAATGGACATCATCCCCCCCTCCCAGCAAGGCGAGGTAATGTACGATTTCTTTTGATTTTAACTGACTATTTATTTAAGTGGGTGGAAGCAGGAGCTTTCGCACAAATATGGGAGCAGGAGGTAATCACCTTTATATGGAGAAATATCATATGCCGGTTCGGCCTCCCTAAAGAAATCAGCTGCGGCAACGGATCCCAGTTCACGGAAAAGAAAATCGCCGAATTTTTAGAGAAATGGCATATCAAAAGAATACTCTCAATCCCGTACCACCCCACGGGCAACGGGCAAGCAGAGTCCTTCAACAAATAGATAGTAAATATCATGAAGAAGAAGCTTGAGGACGCTAATGAACTGTGGCCGGAAGCACTACCAGAAGTATTGTGGGCATACCGAACAACTCTGTAAATGAGCACAGAAGAGACGCCCTACTCTTTGGTCTACGGGACCGAGGCAGTAATACCAGTCGAGGTCGGACAACCCAGCCTAAAGTACTCCCATGAGAGCAGCCCAAGCAACGACAAGAGCAGAAGGCAAGAACTCGACGAAGTCGACGAACGAAGAGATATGGCCTATAAAAGAATGATCGCCCAAAAAACAGAACGCTATTATAACAAGAAAGCAAAGGTCAGGCCGCTCAAAGTCGGGGACTACGTACTGAAAGCTAGAACTCAAGCGAGCAAAGATCCTAGGGAAGGCAAGTTGGGAACAAATTGGGACGGTCCGTACAAAATCACAGCAAAAGCAAATAAATGATTATTCCAACTAGAAACAATGGAAGGAAAGCTACTACCGAACAACCGGAATATCAGCCATCTAAAATACTTTAACTTCTAAGAGAAAAAGCGTCCCCCAAGTCGTACTCTTTTTTTCCCTCACTTGAGTTTTTTCCCAGTTGGGTTTTCTCAAGGAGGTTTTTAACGAGGCGAAGAAGGGAACACTCCAAGTCAAAGTATGCGAAGGCAAGACAGTGGTTACTATTTCATTGCTCGACCTCTCACTATTCTCTAGATTGACCAGTGAAGGGACTAGATAGACCGGGGCTAGGACTGGAATGCCAGCCAACACCCAAACATCTGTAAATTTTTCCAAGTATGTAACAAACACAACAATGTCAATGCAATAAACTTTACACTTATCAACATATTTTTCTCGCATTTAGGTTATGTTCGACCTTCTCAAACTAACATCTACCGGCCCTCGGCCATAATTATAATCAGGTTATGTTTGACCTTGATCGAACTAACACCTACCGGCCCTCGACCATAATTAAATTCAGGTTATGGTCGACCTTGTTCGAACTAACACCTACCGGCCCTCCGCCATAATAAAATTCAGGTTATGTTCGACCTTGCTCGAACTAACACCTACTAGCCCTCGGCCATAACTAAATTCAGGTTACGATTCGACCTTGCTCGAACTAACACCTACCAGCCCTCAACCATAATTAAATTCAGGTTATGGTCGACCTTGCTCGAACCAATACCTACCGGCCCTCAACCACAATATTATGTTCGACCTCATTCGAACAAACACCAATCGGTCCTCGATCACAATTTAACGAAAGGTCACGACCAAACAAGTCGATGATCTCGGTTATGTTTCAACGCACAAACAAATAGCAAAGGCAGCAGAACAACAGAAGCAAAAAACATACAGAAAATAAACCACAGGAAAAGAAGCAGATGCAAAGAACCACTTTGGCTTTTCATACTTAAACCATTTTTTACAAAGGCTCATGGAGACGCCGCCAAAAATACACAAAAGTTTACAAAAAAAGAGAGGAAGAAAAACTATTGATCACCACCATCATGATCTTCTGCGCCTTTACCGCCTTGGCCATCAATACCCTCGCCACCTCGATCACCCCCACCTCCTTTCCTCGCCCACAGGATAAGCAATGTCGTACCAAGCATCCTCTTCGAGTCGATCTACGCCTTCATCATTGCCCTCAGGTGTGGCGGAATCATACCCACAAGTAACTCGAGCTTCCCGAACCTTAACACGAACATCCTCGAGGGCAACCTTAGAAACATACCCCGCTTTATGCAAATCTCGATACACATCCAACTGAGCCTCGGCGTGAATCCGTTCCTCATACAATTCCTGAGGAACGCTGGGAAATTATGAAGTATGAGAAGAGGAGGGTTACGCAAGAAGTTGAGCCTTCTCAGCTTCCTATGCGACCACCCGATCATGAAGGAGGGCGTTATCCTTCTCCAGCTCTGCGACCCTCCCCACTAGTCGATCCTCCTTAGCTTTCGTCGTGGACTGGTCATTCTCCCCCTCGGCCTAGAGAGTGTTGTTCTTTAGCTCAAGCATCTCCAACTTCCTCTGAGCGTCCAAACGGAAAGATTCTGCCTTCTCAAGCTCACTCTGCTTCTCAGCAACTTCACCATTGAGGCCCTCCAGCTGAAGCCAACTTTCTTCTAATTGCCTGCACAATTCGACCACTTGTGCTTGAAGATCACTGCATTGGGACTCCATGCTCCTGCTAACCTCATGCTCCTCTTCACGACTCCTCAACTCCCCCTCAGGGATGCTGCACTTCTCAATGGCCTTTACGAGCTCATCATCTTTCTCCTTCAACTAGTCCCGAAGGGCCTGCATGTTGCTACCCTCATCAAGTCGCCGTCAAAATTCCTGGTACTTGCGTCGATACTCAAAGTACTTATTTTTAAACCTTACTAAATTTCCATACGCCTCTCCTCCCTTCGGGCCCTCTTGATCTCCAAAATCATCGTCTATGATCAAAAAAAGAAAAGAAGGGAGTCAGAAATGAAAACGCACCGAAAAACAAAGGAATAAAGAAGAGAAGAACAAAACATTAAACAGTCACTCTAAGGGAAAGACCAACAATGCTCCTCGCTAGAGTATCATCATCCAACTCTTTAAGGGTATTACCCTCATTCTTCAGCATATCACGATCCATAGGGATCACAATGGTCCTCGTAGACCTCTCCAACCTTACCTCAAGTTGGGTAAACCCCTCCTCCATCATCTTCAGGTCGCTAGTGTCAACGTCTGAACTTGTCTCATAGACTTCTTCAGCAACGCCTCTGCCTCTCTCATCGACCGGCAAAGAAGTATCACCAACTGGCCGCGAAGTCGATGACTCCTCTTGCTGCGAAGTGTCGAAAACTCCTGTGGCTAGCCCTTCAACCACCGTCTTCATAGAAGGAAGAGACGTACCTATGTCGGCCTCTACCAATCTCGTAATCTCAGACACCGGCCCGACGTCGCCGTCTCGCGCAGCGTAAAATCACCCTTCATTAAGTCAACGGCCCGGGAGGCCGCATCACTAGTATCTACAGACCTACTCTTGCGAGGCATCAAATCTTCCTCACCGGGTACATACTCCTCCTCATCTTCCTCTATAATACGGTATAATAAAGAGGCCTAGGTTCCCATATCCGAGGAAGGAGCAGGACAAGACGCACTAACAGGGGCGCGAGCAGAGGCAGCTACAGTCGAAGAAGAAATTGGGACACGAGCCGAGGTGGACACAGTCTAGGAGGGGGCAGAAGCCGAGGACTTAGCGTTCATTCTCTTTCAAAACATAGATACGGGAGCTCTCGACCTCTTCGAAGACCCCCTAGCTGAAGTTAAGGGAAGTACAAAGGGAAAAGAAAGTCAGCCAAAGTAAACTAAAAAAGAGAAATAACTAAGAGGCCGAAGATAAGAACAACTTACCAGTCGATAAGAGATGGGGCCCAAACCTTTTGAAGAAGACCGACTACTTGACGAGCACAAAACACACACTTAAATTATACTCGCTAGTCAAAGATAGGATAGTATAATTATTGTCTCCACAGGGATTGGATTTAAAAAGTATTCTCGTAGTTCTTAGCTCGATTACTATCTAAGAGGATCAACAATGGATATTTATACAATTAAGAATTAAAACTACATAAGAACCTAAGCTATTGACTAATGACAAGTCTCAACAAAGGTAAGCAAGGAAGTTATCAATGCGAGAAAATATGGATTGATAGGATAGGTTCAAGATAATTGTCCGGGATCTAACTCTAGATAATTCACTTCTAATGTTCAAGTGAGTCTCTCGAATTCACTTAATTATCAGTATAAATATTTAGTAAAAACTCCTCTCTCGATTTCCATTTGGGTGGTAAAATAACTTCCTTTGATATATGTGTTGGTATATTCCATTTAGTTCGGTCAGGGAGAGGATGTACGGGGACCTCGTATGTCATTACAACACACCTTGGTTTGTAATAGATCGAGCAATAATCATCCGGCATTAGACACTTGCTTTTCAAGATAGCCTAAACTTGTGGGCATGGTAGCTCGTCTACTTGGAACCTCCCACAACTGTAATTTTTCTTTCGGAGGCAAACGGTGTAATGCCTTCCTTCATCATTCACCATCTGCAACTGTTCAGTCGATGGTACAACCTACACTAAATGGAGAAACATAAATTTTGGACATATGTACAAAACATGTATTTGTCCATGAATTCATGGAGTACATACAGTATGCATGAATACAAGATATAAATATTGAAATACACTAAATACAAATACTAAAATAAACAGAATATAAACATTGAATACATTTAATTCTGAAATATAGTGAATACAGTAAAATACACTGAATAGAAATAGAAATACAGTAAATATAACCAATGAAATATACCGAATACAACAGTAATAACATGTATTTGGAATAACTAAAATATTGTTAATACAAATACAATTGAATACGCTGAGTACAAACTAGTGAATACAGTGAATACAAACATTGAATATAATGAACGCAACAGTAAAAAAATAAATATTGAAACACGCTGAATACAATAGTTAAATACAACTAAATACAGACAGTAGGTTGATAACATACCTTATGCATGAATACATACTTTCAATAAATATTCATATTACAGGCTATATTCATACATGTATTAAGGTATCACATTGTAACTTTCTTATACATTACACCATAATTTAAAATAACATATACATTATACCGATTGAATACATGCTTTCGATAAATAGGGAATATTCGATTTACTACATGCTTTCAATATCACCTCAATCGAATAATCGACATAATAATTTTTATTTTTCACTTTCTAGAATGAGGAATTATCATTGTTAAGCTTGCCATATAGTAAATCGAATTACTAAATATTCTGTAAATACTTGTATCAATGAATGCCAGGCAGAAAAAATTCCTATCAATGACGGTCAAATCAAAACATCGAACTATACCAGAAAAAAAATTGACTGAAGCTCTGCATATTGTGTTATGTTGAAGCTGAATTGACAATGCTCTATTTTTTGTGTTTAGCATTTGAAAAATCATTCTAATTAATTGGGTTGATAATGAGGCGTGTTAGAATTGATTTTGTTGAGTTGTATTAGGAGTATATCACGTTAATTGATCATATTTCCGTTATTAGACAGCTGGACAGACCTATTTTTAAGGTGATTATCGTTACTGTATTCATGAATACATGACGCGAATACATCTGAATACAATCGCGTACAACTGGACTCCCATATTTTAGGCGATTTTTGCTACTGTATTCATGAATAGAGTAGCACGAATATAGCGAATACACTACCGTAATAACTGAATAATAGCTATATAAAGTAATTATGTATATGTTATTTATATAAAGTTAATAACCACTAAATAATAGTGTTTTCTGAAAATTCCTAATGATTGTCACCTAACAGTGAGTCCAATTAATTCTTTCTTAATATTTCTCTTATGGCCCAATGTTTTCCTTGCGTGTTGCTGACCTGTTCAATAAAACGGGCAGAAAGTTTTATCCATCTATCCAAAATTAGATGGCAAATGACACTTCTCAAAATAATATCTAATATATATTATATATAAAAATATATATATATAATTTTTATATACTTTTATCGAATATAAATAATTTCTGTCACGAACTAAAAATATCTTTACCCAAATTATATTGCCGGAAAATGTTAAGCAAAGTTATATACCTTCTAACTGCAATAAACAGTTTTACAAGAACCATTTTTCCTCTTCGCACAGCAATCTGCCCTCTAATTTTATTTTTGAAAAACCTCGGTAGTATTTCTTAACAAATATCTAAAATACTCAATACTCTTAACTCTTTTCTTAGTAACCCTGCCAAATTAGAAGTGTCAAATAAGTCGGTCAAATTAGGCAAAAATTTTGGAAATACAACTTACTTGCAGACATGCGGATCTTTATACAAATAATCGGTCAGATTTATTTTTTACTTTTTTCAGTCGATATTCATAGATTATACACTAACTATACATAATTATACTATATTATACATGAAAAATACATATATTATGCATCGGTCGACTATTTTTAGTTTAAGCGGTTGAATGGACAATTATATTGGTTAATTCTACTTCATTTCACAAGTCATTATCCTTTTCTTTTCAAATATGAAACTCGCACAAGCTTCCCATAAATTAAAATGTGTACTAAATTCAATAGCATCATATATCATATCAACACTAATTTATTTATTTGGCGCTAATGGTGTTACTAAGTTTGGTAAAGAGATGACCATCACTTTATTAATGAACATAGCGCAACATGCGTATATTTCATAAACTCTATAATATTTCATCACTGGTTACCTCTCTTTCTTTCTTTCTTTCTTCTTCTTCTTCCCTTTGTCTAATTACTTTCTCGTTAATTATCTGCTTATGTCCACACAAACCTATCTCCATGAAGTTCCAATCCTCTGAACTTCCAGTAGGGAAACCACAAACACGAAGAAAGAGTAGCGCTCCAAAAATTGCTCCTCTTGTTGCCATTACCATACTTTTCACCATTATTCCTATTTACTATCCTTCTATACGTTATTCTTCTCAAAAGAAAATCTCAGAAGCTATTTCTTCTAATTCCGAAGAATCAATTCAGCCCATTGATCATTTGGAAAATGATTTGCAAGTCAACCAGCCATGTCCCGTGGAGGACGTGCCCATAAGAGAAGAAGAAAAAGAAAAAGAAAAACCCATGAAATCACAAGATGAGATAAGTATAAAATTTGAAACAAAAAGTGATACAAAGGATAAAAAAGTACCTGAACCCAGGAAAAAACTTGAAAGGCATGATCAACGTGCTAGAAAAAAATCCAGCCATCGTCAACGTGATTTCACGGTTCCTAAAGTCGCCGAAAAAGTTGAGAAGAAACCACCTAGTGACGGTGATGGTGATGTTAGAAGTTTGACGTCAGAAGTATCAGATAGTGAATACTGCAACTTATTTTCAGGGGAATGGGTAGAAAATCCAGAGGGGCCTTATTATACAAATGAGACATGTTATGCAATTCAACAACATCAAAATTGCATGAAATTTGGGAGGCCTGATAATGGGTACTTGAAATGGAGGTGGCAACCAGATGCTTGTGAGTTGCCAATATTTGACCCTATTCAATTCCTGGAACTTGTTAAAGGCAAGTCTCTTGCATTTGTTGGAGATTCTGTCGCAAGGAATCATATGCAGTCATTGATATGTCTATTGTCCAGAGTAGGTTCTTCTTATCACCATTCGTTTTCATTAAATAATCCTAATTCTAATTCATTTTGTCCTTTCAACTTGGATTTACTACATCCCATTCTTGCCAACTTGTTTCTTATTTTGGATGCATATGCATATAAACTCATTGTGGTTTGAAATTCCATTGACCTTGTGCTGACTTAAATTTCAACACAAGTACCCCACAAGTTTAAGGTCTGATGTATGACGAACAGAATAAGTCAAACACTAACTTAGCCTTGTATTCTGCATGATTATGTACAAAGCTATAGCTTTTTTCCGTCAGTCCGCAATTGGGAATTGTTAAATATTAGCGGAAACCAGAATTTTCACTTAACAAAGTTAAAATATAAAGAAGTAAACACATAGAATCAACATTATATTGGAGTATATACTTAAAAAAATAAATTTCTTAGTTAAACAGTATAATTTTCCTACAAACAAAGGCAGCATAGCCACTTTACAACTTAATCCTCGTAATACTATATTAGTTTCGTTCCGGCTGGTTTTAGAACAGAGTAAGGGAACACAATGAAATAGCTATGATCGTTACATGGAACAGAAATAAGCAGACATAACTTGCATAAGATCTAAAGGAAGCTCCAAAGATAAAGACAGGATCCAAGAAAAACAATTTTCTGGATGATTAAAGCTTGAGCATTTTCAGAAAGTTAACGTTCGCGTAACTGGTAAAGTTGCTGGCATGTGACCACGAGGCCACGGGATCGAGCCGTGGAAACAACCTTTTGTAGAAATATAGGGTAAGGTTGCGTACAATAGACCCTTGTGGTCCGGCCCTTCCCCGGACCAGTGCATAGCGAGAGCTTAATGTACCGGACTGCCTTTTATTAAACCTTGAGCATTTATCAATGACAATATGTGTCCTTTTTCCCTTATATTGCTATCATATTATAGTCCAAAACCTTATCAATATTGTTGGACAAACTACAGGAGTAACAGAGTATTTCATATGTTGAAACTTTTTTCCATTTTTTCTCATTTTCTCTTTGGTTTTATTTTAGGTTGTATACCCGGAAGATATTTCAGAAACACAAGATGAAAACAGACGTTGGATATACAAAGACTACGACTTCAACATTTCCATGTTTTGGGCACCCTATTTGGTAAAAACTGAAAAAACTGATCTAAATGATGTTACAAAGCCCTTCAACTTATATCTTGACGAATTCGATGAATTCTGGACAACCGGAATCCAAAGTTTCGATTATGTGATAATTTCTGCTGGCCACTGGTTTTTCCGACCAACAATGTTTTACTTAAATCGCCGACTTGTCGGTTGTCTCTACTGTCCACAAGCCAACGTTAGCCATGTAACATCGTATTTCAGCTACCGGCGAGCTTTTCGGACAGCATTTCGGGCCATTAATAGTAATGAAAATTATAAAGGGGTAACGTTTTTGAGGACATTTGCACCATCTCATTTTGAGAATGGGTATTGGGATAAAGGTGGAGATTGTGTAAGGACTAAGCCATTGAAAAGGAATGAGAAAGTATTGGACGATTATAATTTGGAGTTTTATAAGGTTCAATTAGATGAGCTAAAAATTGCTCAAAGAGCAGGGAGAAGAACAGGGTTGAGATTTAGGCTGTTTGATGCGACGCAACCTATGTTGTTGAGACCAGATGGCCATCCTAGTAAATATGGTCGATGGCCTAATCCTAACGTTACGGTGCCTAATGATTGTGTTCATTGGTGTTTGCCCGGACCCATTGATACTTGGAATGATTTCTTAGTAGAGTTGCTGAAAAGGGAGGTGGGAAATTGATCATTTATGTGAATTTTTTTTTCTTTTCTGAAACACAGTTTTTTTTCCTTGTGATTTTTTACTTAGCATTTTCTTTTTGGGTTAGAAGGGGAAAATTGTTCCACGGAAAAAGAAAAGGATATAGAATGTAAATTTGCAAATGCAACTCTTGTTGATTTTCTTGGAACTATTAGTTTTATTCAAGGCAATATATCTATAACAACGTGACTTATAGTTGTTTTAAGGATTCAGATTTTAGTATTATAGTTTTTCCATAACCATATCCTAGTACTCAACAGTGTTTTAAAAGGCGTTTTCGGGGCGAGGCGTATCAAAAATGCCCCGGGACGATGGTGTGGGGCGAATGTTTAAAGAGGCGTGTGCCCGGGCGTATCTATGGGGCTTACGCCCAGTGCCTCGGGGCTTACGGCTCGCTGAGGCATATGTAAAACATCTCGCCTTACGCCCACGCCTTTTAAAACACTAGTACTCAGTACTCACTAACCAAGCGCTTGCTATCAGGGGCGGATCTAGAGCAAACATTATGGGTTCCCTTGAATCCAGTAACTTTTACATAGACCCGGTATTTGTACTAAAAAATTCATTAAAAGTATAAGAATATTTAGCTTGGAACCCAGTTCGTTGGTCCAATTATCATGTGAATTAACTTGAACTTGTTATAGGAACTCATATGCTTAAAATTCTGGATCCGCCTCTGCTTGCTATAATATGTGAATCCAAAAATTCTAAGCCAATGAGTGTTGAATAAAACTGCACTTAATTTCTTTTCTATGTAACAAATAGGGTTGAACTTAGAATTTGTTTATGTTTAAAGACATTTTATATATATATATATATATATATATATATATATATATATATATATACTTTCACATCTGCAACCAATGTTTGACCAAAAATATAAATCTTAGTTCAAATAATTAAATTTATATAAACAAAGGTTAATCTTAGTTAATAATAATATCCTTAGATCTTAATATTAAAAAAAATTAATAGGTGTTCATGCGGATAGTAAAGGCACCACGTGATAAATGCTCTGAAAAATCAAGAACAGTGGTGTAGCATATAATATTCGATAGGCAGTAATAAATGGCATTTAAGTAAATAAGGGGAATGATTCAATCAATAAAAAGTGGTATAAATCTTTCGCCTAACAATGATTGAAAGATAAATTCTTGAATAATCGAGGCTTTCTCAGATCTGATGGTAAAATGTAGATACGAATTTCAGTGAAAAGTAGATCTTTGTATCGAGTGAAGACCGAATCTTTTTGTCAAAGTGCTTTTCTCACAAATGAATGCCCCCCTATCATTGTTTCTTATTCTATTTACATGGGACATACTTCTAAGAAATATTAAAAGTACATGTGTAGAGAATATTCAAAGGAATATTCTCTTTGATATCTTATCTTGAAAACTAGCCGTTACAGCTCTATTGAATGTACTAGACCTCGACCTCAATCCTTGTTGACACCTTGACTATGACTTTAAACGACTCTTCGACTGCGGGTCGTGCGGCTTATCGGACCATCTTAATAAGTGACAACTTGAGAATTCTTCCGGTAATGCTATCTCGCCCTGAATATTCTAAGGGCGAATTTTGACCCATACAGTTAGTCCCTCCGCTTATTGAGGTCGGCCTCAGGCGGGCTTGATGAGCGAATTCTGTTCATTGCGGTCGAAACGATTGGGCGAGATGGGCGGGTTGTGATGATTGAGGCGAACTGGCAACGTGGCCCTTCGTGAGCCGTGAATTTTGGATGCGCCGTCTCACGATTGGTTTGTTGGAGTTGTGCTTTCCATAAATCAAGATGGCATCATGACGTCATGCGTCATCATGACGTGTATTCCCGATGTGTTGTTTCGTTTTGCGTGGGACTCCTGATTGGACCTGCCGCTTCTCTTCCTATGCCAGGTAATAATGAGCTGATTTTTTGGTTTTGATGCTTGAATCCTTATAAATAGGGATGTGAGGTTGTAATTTCAAAGTTTACAGATTTCCTGTATCGAAACCCTATATCCTCTTCCTCCTCTTCCATTGTTGTGCATCTTTCCCCTCTGTTCCAGTGATTCTCGCCGTTTTTAATCCCCCATTGTTTGGTACCTCTCTCTCTTTTGTTGAAATAAGTCTAACGTACCTTCTGAGTCTAGCGAGGGAAGTGATGCGGTTCCTCTTGAGATGGTGTTTCCCCCTCATGCGAAGAATGTTCCCGCTGTCATCGAGGACAGAAGCTTCCCAACGGTGGAGGAGATAATTCCTCGTAACCACGATAATAGGTCTGATTTCTCAAAATTGTCTGAAACCGAGCCCAGAACCTTTAGATCGTCAATGAAGGAGGCCGATTTGGTAGAGCTTAAGGCTAACTATAGCCTTCCTAATAACATTGAATTAATCCCTGTCGAATGGTATGCGGTGCAGGTCCACCGTCCTAGGTACTGCGCCTTCTATGCCTACCCCTTTAACGTCGGCTGTAGTCTTCATCTCCTTCCCCTGGCGGATGAGTTTTGTCGCTTCTATGGCGTTTGTCCGGCTCATCTCGCGATGTATGCTTACAAACACATAAGGATGCTCACCAATTTTTGGAGCTGGCTAGGGTCGAGCTCACATTTCACATTTGACGCACCTGTTCGCCCCCAGCTTTTATAAAGTGACGATGTTGAATCTTTGCCACCGAGGAGGTAAATGCTTAGTGGTGAAGATGGACGACAAAGCCAGCCGCCAATTCTGGCTCAACTTTTTCTTTGTTAGAACTGAGGATGTGGTGGACAACGCCGATGGTTTCCTTGAGGCTTGAAATTGTACTCGTAAGTATACATTTCTTTGTTTGTAGGTATACAAGCCATGGTTCAAATTTCATGTCCCTTCTTGTGCAACTACACATTCTCCTCCCCCTTTGGTCGACGATATTTTCGACTGGGTAGGTCGGCTCCTTCCTAACATTGTGGGGATACGCGAGTGGTGATGGTAGGTTATAATCCCATGTTTCAGTCGCTTATTTCACTCTAATTCACTGCACTTTACTTATTTTGAGTTTTAATTAGGTGTGTTTTACACTTATTGTATGTTTTAATGCCCTGTAGGAGTGATTCCGAACTATGTAGATATTGTGACATGAATTCGTGCTATTTTTGAGTTTTGAAGTCTGAGTAAAAGTCCAAGGATTAAGTCGGGATCGAGTCGGGGATCAACGAATGATAGTGGAACGAAACGAAAAATCAAGCAGCATATTACGCAGTGTCCAATAAAATGCACATAACTTTTCGTTCGGAACTCAGTTTCAATATATCATTGGAAAGCTATTTAAAAGGACTACAATTTTCATGTTTTACACTTTCCCAAATTCCCAAATTATACAACCCAGGTGCGCAACCAAGTGCGCGATCGCGCACTGGGCGCGCACTTGGGGAAGAATGGTGTGCAAAGTGCGCGACCAAGTGCGCGATCGCGCATGTCCTGTCTGGGAAAAGCCCTATTTCGCTAAGAAAGGGTAGTTTCTTCCGGGATTTATTTTGGGGGCAGATTAAATACCTCAAAACACCATTTTTGACATACTTTTGACATACCTTAGATCTAGGGATGCTTAGGAGAATAAGGAGAAGTAAGAGCACAAGGATTTCATCCTTCCTCCCTCACTCAAATTCGGGTTTGGATTGTATTTATATTTTTCTCTATTTTTATTTCATCTATGAAGAACTTCTCCATGTCTATGGAGTAGAACCTTTTGGGTTTTGATGGATTTGGTGTATTGATGGTTGTTTGTGGATTATAACTCTAATTTTATATATTTGAATCGTTTTTGGAAGATTTACTTGTTTTATCTATGTTCACTTGTTCTTGTAATCGAAAGAGGCATGACATGTGATATATTTACACTATGTTGTTGGTTGAGTTCATAGATTCTTCTAAGTAATCGAAAGAGGCTAGTTGAATCCTTGACTAAACCTAGTTAGGAGGATAATCGAAAGAGGTTCTCCTAAAGACCAATCCATTACGAATTCTTGCATATCTTCACCGAGCTTAAATTGGTGCATATTGTGAGGTTGAAACTTAATCAAGAGAGGAGTTTCTACTAAATATTTGTACTGATAATTAAGTGAATTCGAGAGACTCACTTGAACATTAGAAGTGAATTATCTAGAGTTAGATCCCGAATAATTATTTTGAACCTATCTTATCAACCCATATTTTCTCCAATTGATTACTTTCTTGCTTAACTTTGTTGAGATTGTCATTAGTCAATAGTTTAGGTTCTTATGTAGTTTCAATTCTTAATTGTATAAATCTCCATTATTGATCCTCCTTGATAGTAATCGAGCTACGAACTACGAGAATACTGTTTAAATCCAATCCTTGTGGAGACGATAATTATACTATACTATCTTTGATTAGTGAGCATAATTTAAGTGTGTGTTGTGCGCTCGTCAAATTTTGGCATCGTTGCCGGGAATCGGCAATCAGTTGTGTTTGAAGTAGTTTGTAGTGCTAATTCAGGAATTAGCTTCTAATTTTTTCTTTTATTTTTAGTTTTGTTTGGTTAACCTCTCTTCAAGATTTCTTTTATTGAAGAAACCTTGAAGAGCATATTCTTGAGATTGAACTCTAAATGATGTGAAGATGGAGTACAACCAGCCTGAGAAAACAGTTGAAGAGTTAGCAGCTGAATATTATTAGCGGTGTGCTACGTGTTTTAAATGCGGTGGAAATTATATATGGGTTGATTGTCAAGAAGGTAGGTATTCTTCCTATGGTTCATCTTTTGAACACTCTCACTTTGTCTCTATTCCGTACAGGTATGAGGATTCATATGGGTACAATTCTAAACTGTGGTTGGGATGAAAACCCTTATTATGACTGGAATGCAAGCGAAGTGAGACACCCACTTCTAGAGGAGAATGCTAGGTTAAAAGAGCTTATGTATAAGTTCATTAATAAGGTGGATGGGAGGTTAAAGGAAAAGAGGTTCACACATGATGTTGAAGCCTCTAACAACCTGACAATGCAAGTGGATCAACTAATAAGTACACTTTCAGAAAGGTCATTACATTGTGATGGTGAATACATGGAGGAGATACCCTATGAGAATGAGCCTACCCAAAATGATGAATATCTACAGAGAGAGTTTTTCACTCTGCAAGAGGACTCTGACTCAACTGAGATGATTGAAGATGAGGCTTTGGTTGATTGTGCATCAATAAAAGAAGAGTTCAAATACCCTTCCTCCAATCCACATTTATAATTTTTAATAGAAGAGAATGAGGAACAAATGATCTTAGACATACCAGAAGAATACTCAGATGACCTTTCTTCTTCATTTTTCTTATTGTAACCTTGATCATATGAATTTTATTTTTGGGTATTTACAGGAATATGCAGGGATTGATCTTGTAAATAAATACAGAAACAAGTTAAGGATAATCCTACAAGAATAATCTTCCGCTCAAAATAAGGCCAAGAAAGAAAGAAAAGAGCGGGTCTTTGAAAAATCCCGAAAGGACTTTGGCCTGATGAGCTCCATAAAGAATCCAGAGGAGCGAAATCGAAAAATGCATTCAGAATTAGGGGTGGAGTTCAAAAGTTCTCGGAAACGAAAAAAGTCAAGGGAAGTTTTCTCTACCTTTTACTTTTTATTTATGTGTCATGGGGACATGCCACAATTTAAAGTGTGGGGTGTGGATATAAATATGTAAATAACTGTTTGTTTGTGTTTCTTGTGTGCGTTTTCATTTCTTTTAAATGAAATTTTTAAAGTCGAAAAAAAATATTATTTTCTTTAGGTAGTACAATAATTTTTCCTTGGTTTTTCTTTGTGCCGCGGTTCTTTTTCAAGGGTTTTGTTTGAACCGGATATAGTTAGTTTTTTTTTAGGAGTAGGAAACCTTGTGCCATGATTTTAAATGAAAGCAATATCTCTTGACTTCATTATGCCAAAATAATATGTGTTTTAGTTGTGATACTTAGGCTCAGTCTTTGATTCTTGTATAAACATCTTAAATTGTATCTTCTTAACTTTGCTTAACTACTTTGATTAGAGTGTCTTGATGAGTCAGATCCTGAGTGAGTTTTGTGCCATTTGTGTATGAGGCTTTGTGTATTCTGCGCAGTGCAATTGATGTCTAGAACTTGCCCCGTGTATTTGAAAAGCGAAATAGTAGATTTGTTCAGTCTTGGAAGTAATATATGCGTTTCTTTGTTGAGCCAGCTATATATGTTACCCACCAAATTGTTATGTATCATAGTTAACCCCGTTAAGTCTGTAATCCTATTTCTTTGGTAACCATATTACAAGCCTTATCTATTTGAACCATTTACCTCTCGTGAGCACTTGAAATTGGTATGAACTTTGTAAATATTGAAGTGTGGGGTGGTTGGTTTGGCTTTTGAGTAGAATTATTGAAATAAGGAGAAAGGTACATTGCTGTGAAAAAGTATGAGCCACTTAAATCGAAAAAGAAGATGAAGAAAAAAATAGTTTATATTCATTGATAGTGGTAACTCTTGATGTATTTATGCTTAAAGAATTTGGGAGTTGACATATACGGATGTGAAGGTGGAATTATGGTTTGACATAAGTATGGGGTTTAAAGGCTAAGTATATGTGTTAAAAGTGCTTAGGAAGGTGTATTTACTCTTATATCTAAATGTATCCTACTCGTCCCGCAACCTACATTACAACAAACTAAAGTTTTACCTGATCCTTTATTGAACAAGCTCGATTTGTAGAGTAGTACACTACGGGCAAGCCTATGGTGCATCTTTTGTGGCATTTGAATGTAATTTCTGAGAGTGAGTGAATTCTTTCTAACTTGAGTTCCTAATTGTTCTTAATTTCTATTGTGTGTGGAACTACTCTCTTTTGTTGTGTGAGGGCACTTAATTCATGAAGGAAAGGTAATGTTTGACCTCTATGTTAGAGTAAGTGAGCGGGTTATAAATAATGCGTGATACTTTTGAGTCAATTCTTGAGGTTAGGATATTACACTATTGTGCTTAGTTTATTTTAAATATTCTTGGTATGATGAGTTATGAGGAGTTGTTTAAAAAGGTTGTGTCATTATAAAGTGTAGTTTGATTGCCCGAGGACTAGCAATGGTTTAAGTATGGGGTGTTGATGGTAGGCTATAATTCCGTATTTTAGTCGCTTATTGCACTCTAATTCACTTCACTTTACTTATGTTGAGCTTTAATTAGGCGTATTTTGCACTTATTGTATATTTTAATGCCCCGTCGGAGTGATTCCGAGCTATGTAGATGTTGTGGCATGAATTCATGCTGTTTTTGAGTTTTGAAGTCTGAATAAAAGCCCAAGGATTAAGTCGGTATCGATTCGGGGATCAACGGATGATAGTGGAACGAAACGAAGAATCGAGCAGGCATATTACGCAGTGTCCAGTAAAATGCACATAACTTTTCGCTCGGAACTCCGTTTGGGCTCCACAATAAATCGTTGGAAATCTATTTAAAAGGGATATAACTTTCATGTTTTACACGTTCCCAAATTCCTAACTTATACAACCCAGGTGCACGACCAAGTGCGCGATCGCGCACTGGGCGCGCACTTGGGGCAAAATGGCGTGCAAAGTGCGCGACCAGGTGCGCGGTCGCACATGTCCTGTCCGGGAAAAGCTCTATTTTGCTAAGAAAGGGTAGTTTCATTCGAGATTTATTTTAACAATGGTGAAAATTAAAAAAGAAAGTAAAAAGAAGAAGAAGAAACGTGAACCGGCCAAAAACCCAAAAACTTTAACACTTACAACGAATTTTTGGAGCAAAAACGTTGAAAGTGAGAGAAAATCATGTTGTGAGAGAATCATGCTTTAACAATCAGCACAATCCTGCTGCGAGAGAGAGATCGTGAAGGGAGAAAGAAGAAGTATTTTGCTGAGATTTTGAGAGAGAATAACTGAAAGAATGAGAGAGAAAAATATAAATAGTGCATTTAATGCCTTAACGGTAGAGTATACCATAAATACCTATTTTGCTATAAAAAAAAAAGGTAGCTATAGAAAATAATATTTTAACATGTTTCCTATAAATAAGTTTTCTATTAGGGTTTATAGGAATATGTTCCCTATAAATAGAAAGAGATACGATGATAGGGGGACATGAGACATTCATTTGTAAAATACACTTTGACTTTATAGAGAGGATCTGATTCTATCACGAGGATATAAAATGAACCTTTTTCACCAAGATTCTTGTCTAGCATTTCCACTGGATCCAAGAGCAACCGAAGTATTCAAAGACTCATCAATCATTTATCATTGTCAGAAAGAATATCTACTGATCTCATCCCTTTCAAGTGACTCACATGTTTTATTTACTTGAATGCCACCTATAGTTATTTATTACTATTTATGCTATATTTTATCTTTTTGGATCATTGAATACTGTTGTTATTGTTTACATTTATTACCATCCGAAAAAACATACAAGTTATTTATCACAGCCACACAGATTTGTCTTTAGGATATTATTATTAACTAAGATTAACTCTTCTTTGCATAAATCTAATTGGTTGGACCTAGATCTATATATTTTGGTCAAATAGTTTGGAGCCGCATGTGGGGACTTCTTAGTTAATTTTTTAGTTTCTTTTAGATCTACAGCTAATGCGAGCCACTAACCTCACAAACCCCAAGATATTTCTCTTTCTTTGCACGTGAAAACCTACATGGCAGGTAACCAAGGAGAGAGGACTAAAGCAGCCGGTGACTTCCCTAGCAAACGCACGAATGTTATTAATGAGAGCTGTGAGACGTTTGGCGAGGACGTGATGACCACTGCCTCCCCCAGGCACGAGAGGTCACCTCCCCCCATTGTAGCATAAGAAAACCAAACGGAAAAGGGGCCTCCACGTCCACAGAAAAAGGGGCGCCATTAGCGGTGAAAAAACTTCGAAACATGGCTAACTGATACGCTAGTGAGCATATTCAACAAGCCCACTCCATGCACAACTACAGAGACTACAAGAACCTACACGGTAAGACGAGCAGACGAATAGGGTGACCGACCAGACGCTCCAACACCAGGTATAACTCACAATGTTACTAACAATGCAGGTGACAGCGCCCTCGCCAATGTTCTAAGGAGAATGGAAGAAATAGAGAATGAAAACAAAGCACTCAGGGATCAAATGAAAGAAAACAAAGAACGAGTCGACAAGATACCGGGAGCTCCTAAACTATTGCCAAAAATGAATGCCGGCAGGTTCGTAGAGAAGCCGTACAGCGAAGAAGCAGCCCCGTATGCCATACATGGGACCTTTAAACTGCCACCCTACCTAAGGATTTAGGATGGAACGACCGATCCCGAAGATCATATGACTCATTATGTCACCGCCGTGAAAGTCAACAACCTCACCAAGGAACAAGTGTTCTCCATTTTACTGAAGAAGTTTGGTGAAATCCTTATGGAAGGAGCATTAATATGGTACTCACAGCTACCAGCCCGCTGCATAGAAACCTTCGAGGAAATGGCCGACAAGTTCGTAACGACGCATGTCGGAGCCAAGAAGGCCGAAGCAAGAGTAAACGACATATTAACCATCAAGCAGTCCTTGGGAGAGGGACTTCCTCACCCAATTCAACAGGGTAAGTATGACCCTACCGAACGTGTTTGAGGTGATGGCGGTCGCGATTTTTTAGAATGGGTTAAGTAGAGACAGTTCGAGGGAAACTAGAAAAATGCTGAGCCGATTGATAAAATATCCTCCAACCACTTGGGACAAGATCTATAATTCTAATTGTGCCGAAGTCCAAGCAGATGGGGACGACCTCAATGGACCAACCCATCGGCTCATCTAGGTACAAGCCGAGTCCAAAAAAGAACAAAGAGACAACATCAGGAGGCATCACCCGGTCTCACGACCTATCATGGAATGACACCAGCCATACGTCAGGCCCCCAGTCCCACCTTCTCTCTGCTATGAAGAAGGCCCATCCAGGCCGAGAACAGGGACTAACCGGAAGGAGAGAGGTATGCCCCCTTATTATCTGCTCACAATTTTTGTGTATCACATAATAAATAGTCTATGCTTTGGAGAAACTCAGAACGAAGGTGAAGTGGCCGCCAAAGATAAGGTCCGATCCGAACTCCAGAAAATCTGACGCCCTCTGTGAGTTTCACCAGGAGCACGAATACAAAACAAAAGATTGCATTGCCCTCAGGCAAGAGGTTGCAAACATGTTGCGGCAGGGACATCTCAAAGAGCTGCTGAGTGAGAAGGGAAGAAATAACTTCGCCAGAGGACGTGAACACCAAGGCCTGCCAAAGCCGCCATCACCAGCCCATACTATCAACATGATCATTGACGGAAGCGATGACGCCTCCATCAATGATGTTAAATTCACCACCACTCGCAAACTCAAACGATCTATCACCTGCTAACGGTACGACAGACTCGAAGAAAGTATCATCTTCGACGAGTCAGATGCTGGCGGTTTGACCTCATAATGATGCTCTCGTAATTACTTTGTGCATTTTAAATACTGATGTCAAACGTATCATGGTGGACGATGGAAGTGGAGCGTGCATTATCCATCCCCGAGTCCTTACCCAGATGAGACTCGAGGACAAGATAGTGTGGCACTATATCACACTGCCCGATTTTAATAATGCAGTTGTGCGGACATCGAGAGAAATTACACTCCCTATCTTGGCCGGCGGTGTAAGGCTGGAGACGACATTCCATATCATGGACTAGGCCACCGCATAAAATGCCATAGTATGATGACCATGGATACATCCTATGAGAGCCATCCCCCTCCAGCTTATACCAAGTAATCGAATTCCCAACACCTTGGGGGATATTCAGCATACACGGAGAACAACGCACGTCCCACGAGTGCTACCGCATTGCCTTAGATGGAACGACAACTCAACAAAAAAAGACAAGGAAAAAGAGGCATAGCAATCAATAGGGTCGAGGTCGACACAAAAAGAGACCAGGGACGTCATCTGGATCCTGAAATAGTTGAAGCCGTGGACTCGAGTGTGGAGGACCTCGACCCCGTTCAATTAGATCCTAAAAACTGCAGCACAAAGGCCTACATCGGTTGCAAACTCTGAGAACCAGGTAAATTTAATCAATTCTTAATAACTAATGCAGGCTTGTTTGCCTTCAGCCATGCAGATATACCGGGCATCCCCAAAGAGATCACCACACACAAATTAAACGTCGACCCGTTCTACCCCTAGTAGGGCAGATCAGACATAAATTCAATCTCGCCATCAAAGATGCTGTTCACGAAGAGGTGGAGAAACTATTAGAAAATGGCTCCATGAGGGAGTCGAAGTACCCCAAATAGATTGCCGACGTAGTGATGGTCAAAAAGAAAAATAGGAAATGGCGAATGTGCGTGGATTTCACAGACTTGAACAAAGCATGCCCGAAAGATTCGTTCATGTTACCACACATCGACCAACTCATCGATGCAACGGCCAAGCACGAGTTGTTGAGTTTCGAGGACACGTACTAAGGCTATAACTAGATACTTATGGAAGAAGAGAACCAAGAGAAAACCACGTTCATCACCTACCAAGGAACATATTGTTATAGGGTCATGCCATTTGGGCTGAAGAACGCGGGGGCTACATATCAAAGACTGGTCACGAGGATGTTCAAGATTATCTCGGCAAGACCATGGAAGTATATATCGACGACATGCTGGTCAAGTCCGTAAAGGCAGAGGACGATATCGATCATTTGAAGGAAGCTTTCGACATATTAAGACAGTGTGGAATAAAACTAAACCTGGAAAAATGCGTGTTTGGTGTAGCCTCTGGGAAGTTCTTGGGCTTCTTATTATCACAACGGGGGATCGAGGTCAACCCAGGCTAAATCAAAGTTATCGAAGGAATACTCAGAGCTCTGAGATGAGGTACCCGTACCTCGAGAAACTGGCCCTGGAACTGATCATAGCTTCACGAAAGCTTAGACCCTTTTTCCAGTGCCACCCTATCCTGGTCGTTACCACCTTTCCCCTAAGAGGCATTTTGCATAAACCCGAGCGTTCGGGGAGGCTGGCCAAGTGGGACATCGAGCTAAGCGAGCATGATATCACTTATTAACTGCGAACGACGATAAAGTCGTAAGTGCTAGCTGACTTCATCGCAGACTTCAGTACAAAGATAATGCCTGAAGTCGATAAGGAAGTCGTTCAAGCTTCCCTCCAAACACAAGACCTAACAACGAGGTCCTTACATGCGAAGTAATTCGCCAGTCCATAAGATGCCCGAATATGACTAACAACGAGGCCGGTATGAGGTTGTAATTAGAGGATTAAGGCTAGCACTCAAGTGTGGGGCGAAGCGGTTGAAACTCCGCTGTGATTCTCAGCTCGTAGTCAACCAAGTCACAGGGATTTTCCAAATCAAAGATTGCAAAAATATTAGACCGATATCTGTAAGCTGCTGCCCGACTTCGACGAATGCCAGCTCGATCAGATCCCGCGTGCGCAGAATGCCTAAGCGGACAACCTCGCCAATTTGGCCGCAGCTACCAAAAGCTTCACGACCGGGGATAAAAGTGTAGTCCACCTCCTCAACTCATCGCTAGACCAAATCGAGGTAAGAGCTATAAGTTTAACTTGGGATTGACGCAATCTTATAATCGCCTATTTGCAGGACAACACACTCCCAAACGACAAAAAGAAAGACAAGAAGCTGAGAATGCAAGCAACCGGATATAGTCTCTTCCACAACAATCTGTACAAGAGGACGTATGGCGGCCCTCTGGCGAAATATTTGGGCCCAAACCAAACCCAGCGCGTCCTCGAAGAGGTCTATTAAGGCCATTGTGGTGCCCACTCCGGAAACCGAGCACTCGTTAGATGTCTCTTACGGGCAGGATACTATTGGCTCACCATGAAAAAGGATACCTCAGAGCTCGTGAAGAAATGCGAGCAATGTCAGAAGTATGCCACAGTTATTCACCAAGCAGGCGAGCATCTCCACTCAATCACCTCTCCATGTCCATTCATCAACTGGGGAATGGACATCGTAGTCCCCCTTCCAGCAGGGCGAGGTAACGTACGATTTTTTTAAGTTTTAACTAACTATTTCTCTAAATGGGTGGAAGCAGGAGCGTTCGCCCAAATACGCGAACAAGAGGTAATCACCTTTATATGGAGAAACATCATCTATCGATCGGCCTATCCAAAGAGATCAGCTGTGATAACAGACCCCAGTTCACGGAGAAGAAAATAGCTGAATTCTTCAAGAAATGGCATATTAAGAGGATTTTCAACCCTGTATCACCCAACGGGTAACGGTCAGACAGAATCCTCCAACAAATCTATATTAAACATCATGAAGAAAAAACTCGAAGATGCCAAGGGACTGTGGCCGGAGATACTGCCAGAAGTATTATGAGCATATAGAACTACTCTGAAGACGAGCACAAGAGAGACGCCCTATTCTTTGGTCTATTGGACCGAGGCAGTGATATCAGTCGAAGTTGGAGAACCCAGCCTAAGGTACTCCCACGAAAGCGGTACTAGTAATGATAAGAGTAGAAGGCAGGAACTTGATGAAATCGATGAACGAAGAGATATGGTGTACATAAGGATGGTCACCCAAAAACAACAAGCAGAATGCTATTACAACAAGAAAGAAAAGATCCGGCCGCTCAAAGTTGGGGACTACGTGCTTAAAGCCAAAACTCAAGCGAGCAAAGATCCACGGGAAGGCAAGCTGGGAACCAACTGGGATGGCCCATACAAAATCACAGTCAACGCAAACAAAGGTTCGTTCCAATTAGAGACAATGGAAGGAAAGCAACTATCGAACAACTGAAACATCAGCCACCTCAAATACTTTAACTTCTAGGAGAAGAAGTATCCCCAAGTCGTACTCTTTTTCCCTCACTTGAGTTTTGTCCCATTAGGGTTTTCTCAAGGATGTTTTTAATAAGGAAACTAAGGGAACACTTCGAGTTGAAGTACACAAAGGAAGGACTATTTTCTCTTTCATTGCCCGACTCCTCAATACTCTCCAAGTCAAACAATGAAGGGACTAGGTAGACAGGGACTGGAACGCCAGCCAACGCCCAAAATTTGTAACTCTCTCCAATCATATAACCAGAGAAACAACATCAAAGCAATAAGAAACTTACATTTATCAGGACACCTTTTTGTGTTAAGGTTAAGTTCGACCGAGTGCGAACAACACCTATCGGCCCTTGACCACGATTTAATAAAAGGTTAAGTTCGACTACGCGCAAAAAATACCTATTGGCCCTCGGTCATAATTTAATAAAAGGTTAAAGTTCGAGCGAGTGCGAACAACACCTATCGGCCCCTTACCGCGATTTAATAAAAGGTTAAGTTCTACCACACAAGAACAACACCTATCGGCCCTCGGCCGCAATTTAATAAAAAGATAAGTTCGACCACGCTTGAACAATACCTATCGGCCCTCGGCCACGATTTTATAAAAGGATAAGTTCGACCATGTTCGAACAATACCTATCGGCCCTCGAGCACGATTTAATTAAAGGTTAAGTTCGACCATGTTCGAACAATACCTTTCGACCCTCGCCCACGACTTGGCAAAAGACCAAAATCAACCAAGTTCAAACAATACCTATTAGCCTTATCTAAATAAAGAGGCACACCTGAACTATATAAACAAAGGGCAGATACGGCCCATAAATAGGAGTCAACAAGGCTACGACCAACTAGAAGACAATGACAATAGAAAGAGCAGAAATCGTAAACAAGCAAACAACAAAAGCAAAGTACATGAGTGCAGAAGCAAGTAACAAGCATGGAAGAAGGAGCAGAAAAAAACTTAAGAATCCACATACAAAAATCTGTGGAATTCATTACAGGGGCTCTTAAAGAGGAAGACAAAATACACAAAAAAGTCTAAGGGAAAGACTACTGGCCCTAGCCATCACGGTCCTCTAAAACCTCACCACCTCGGCCCCCGTCACCCTTGCCACCTTTGCCCTGAGGATAAGAAGTATCATACCAGGCGCCCTCCTCGAGCCGATCCACACCCTCTTCCCCATCCTCCTCGTCAGCCTGAGGCGTAGCGGGATCATATCAACAAGCGACTCGAGCTTCACGAGCCTTAACCCGAGCATCCTCAAGGGCAGCCTCAGGAACGGACCTCACAGTATGTAAGTCCGGAAACATATCTAAGTGGACCTCGACATGGATCCATTCTTCATATAACTCCCGAGGTACATTGGGAAAATCAGAAGTGTTGGAAGAGGACAGCCGTGCAAGTAGTTGAGCCTTTTCGGCCTCTAAAGCGGTCACTCGATCATGAAGGATGGAGTTGTCTTTCTCTAGCTCCCTGATCCTCTAATCGAGTCGGTCTTCCTTAGCTCTCGCCATTGATTGATCATTTTCCCACTTGGCTCGAAGAGTCTTATTCGCGAACTCAAATATCTCTGCCTTCCTTCGAGCGTCCAAACAAGAAGACTCTGCCTTCTCAAGTTCCTCTTGTTTCTCAGCGATCTCACCGTTGAGGGCTTCCAACTAAAACCGGCACTCTTGTAGTTGCCCTTGCAATTCAACCACTTGAGCTTGAAGATCACTGCATTGGTCCTCTATGCCCCTGCCAACCTCAAGCTCCTCTTCCCTACTCCTCAATGTCCCCTCGAGGACGTTACACTTCTCGATGGCCTGCACCAACTAATTGTCCCTCTTCTTCAGATCATCCCTCAGGGCCTGCATTTCGCCGCCCTCGCGAAACCGACTACAGAGATCCCGATACTTGCCGCGATACTCAAGGTATTTATCTTTCAGTTTCATGAAGATCTCTTTACGCCTCTTATCCCTCCGGGCGCTCTCAATCTCTAAAATCACTGTCTGCAAACCAAAAAAAATTGAGAAGAAAATAGTCAGAACAAAAAACGCCCTAAAAAAGAGAAAAAAGTTCGAATCACAAATACTCACCTTAAAAGCAAGGGTAACAATGCTCCTCGACAAGGCACTGTCATCTATTTCCTTAAGGGTCTTACCCTCAACTTCGGAAAAGAGAGGACCAAGGGCAGAGACTACTTCCTCGGTGTTCACTAATAAGTCACGATCCTTAGGGATCGGGATAGTCCTTGTAGACCCCTCCAACCTTACCTCGAGCTGAGTAAGACTCTCTTCAATAATAATTAGGTCATCCGCATCGACATCGGAACCTGATTCATCGCCCTCTTCAGCGATGCTTTTGCCCCTTCCATCAGCAAGCAAAGAGGTATCAGCAACTGTCCGAGAGGTCGAAGCCTTCTCTCGCCAAGAAGGGTCAAGAACGTCGGTAGTCACCTTCAGTCTACATCCCCTCGGAATGAAGAGATAAGTATACATCAGCTTCCACCGCCTCGAAGCCTTGAGACTCGGTTCAACATCATCTCCCATAAAAATCATCGTCGTCTCATGCAGCGAAAAAATCCCCTTCCGCCGCACTAGCGGTTCGGGCAACTCCGCCACCCGCATCCACATACCTCATTTTTCGAGGTTGGAGATCTCCTTCACTGGGCGATGGCTCATCGTCCTCATCGATGAGAGAGTATAGGGGAGGAGCAAAAATCTCAATGGCAGAAGCGGATGCGAAGGCGAAAGCGGCAACGGGTAGAATGGGAACAGAGACAGGATCGACCGTAGTCGAAGCAGGGACGGAGACCGAAGGTATAGTGGCCTTCCTCTTCCGAAATGAGGGCATGGAGCTCTCGACCTCTTCGTAGACCTCTAGGCCGAAGCTAAAGAAAAATAGGAAAGAAAAAAATCAGGTAACAGACATGGGCGAAGAAATCACGACGTTAACGGTAGGGAGCAAGTTACCTACCGAGGGAAGAGACGACCTAAATCTCTGGGAAAAGCTTGACCAATCGCGTATTCCCCCATATGAGGAAGAATATATCTAACCGAATCGGCAATATGGGCCACCATCTAGAGAGGTCGAGCTGTAGATTAAAAAAGGAGAAAGCCGATTAATCGACCCGCAGTAAGGAAAACATTGGAAACAAAAAGGTATGTAAACTAATACGAGCACTTACGAGTAGGGTTCCAAGCCTCAGGGAAGTCGGCGGCAGCGGACACTACGTCTTCAGTCCTGACAAAGAAATAGTCAATCCAGAAATGATGACTAGCCTTGTCATCCATCCTCACCACCAAATATTTCCCCCGAGGTGGCAAAGATTCAGTAAAGTCCCTCGATAGAAATGAGGGGCGAAGAGATGGATAAGGTGGCGTACTGTTATGTCGACATCGGCCAATTCAGCGAACTTCGTCAACATCATAACAACCTTAAAAATATAAGGGGTGAGCTGTGCTGGGCATACATTATAGTAGAGGCATAACTCTTCTATCAATGGCGACTAAGGAAACGAATATCCTATTAAGAACATATATGCGTAAAGGGCGTAGAAGCTAGGACGGTGAACCCTAACCTCATTGTCGCCTGTAGGGATCAAGTCTACGTGACCAGGTAGGTCGAGTCTAGCCTTGAGTTCGGTTAATCGCTCAACCATCATCATGGATTTAAACCTCTCCGTCACCACTTCCGGCGCTTTTTGGAAGTTAGGTTTAGCATCGGGACACCAAGGTACGATTTCCTCTACAGTAGGTAGGTTTTCCTCCTTGGCGGCAGTTCCGCCATCTTCCCCCTTGGTCGGGAAAAATTACGTCTAGAGGAATAGAGTGGTCTTCTACATGGACATCTGATGGTAGGTCAGATATTGTTGTGAAAACAAATAGGGAAGCAAAGAAAACAACAGAGAAGTGCAAGGGTTCTACGAAGAAGATGAAGAAGAAGCTATGCTTATGAAGTAGAAAGAGTTTGGAAAAGTTTCAAAATCAGCAAACCACCCCTATTTATAAGACTTGGGGGCACCAGAATCGAAACGGCAAGCCATGATTAGCACGAAGATCGAAACAGTAGAACTAATCAAGGATCACAACATTGGGCCAATTAATTCTTTCTGAATAGTTTCTTGATTGTCTAGCATTTCCACTGGATCCAAGAGCAACCTAAGTATTCAAAGACTTATCAATCATTCATCATTGTCAAAAAGAATATCCATTGATCTCATTCCTTTTCAGGTGTCTTACATGTTTTATTTACTTGAATGCCATCTATTGCTATTTATTACTATTTAATGCCCCTATCTTTTTGGATCATTGAATACTGTTGTTATTGTTTACATTTATTGCCATATGAACAAACATACAAGCTATTTATCACAACAACAATAATTTTGTCTTTAGGATATTATTATTAACTAAGATTAACTCTTCTTTGCATAAATCTAATTGATTGGACCTAGATCTATATTTTTTGGTCAAACACCACTAGGATCAATAAAGCATATGAATGAAATGAATGATGGTGCTGCGAGCAAGCCCGACTCCCTGCCTACCAAAACCATATGGATTTGGACCATACATAGCAATCTTCACATGTTCCATACTTCCCTTCAATAACACGTGACATCTGGTAAAGAAAGAATGATAGAAATATGACACTTTGATGCCATTATAGATTTTTTACCTCACTAATAGAAATTTGGGGAAAAAGTTGTCACGACCCAAATCGATGGGCCGTGACGAAAGTGGTATCAGAGTAGCTCTGTCCTAGAATTGTCTACAGACCATGTCTAGTAGAGACTTGTTTATGGGTGTGTTGTACATCACACTTATAGACAGGAGGCTACAAGATATTTAGGATGGTTACTTTTCTTTCTTATCTTAGATCATACGATATAAGAATTCATTTTCCTAACAACATGTTATGTTTTTAGCGATGCCCAAGAAGGCTACAGCCTCCCAGAAGGGAAAGTCCGTGGATGATGAGACTACAAGTAGAGCGCCACGAGTTACCAGGTCTCGGGGAGAGTCGCATAGTGAGACTCCATCTCAGACTTCACATACCCTGCCCTTTCCAGAGGAGATCCGAGGGGCACCAGCTCCAGCACTCGCTCCAATACCCCCAGCTCCTCATCCAGATGCACCGGGTCAGGAGATGAGAGATGCTATTCACTTATTGACTCGGTTAGTGGCCGCACAAGCTCAGCGTCAGGAGGTTGGTATTGGTCATGCAGATAGGGCCATTAGTGCAAGGGTTTGTGATTTCATTAATTTGGACCCTCCGATATTCACTGGAGCAGATCCAAATGAGGACCCTCAGGTATTTATCGATAGGATACAGAGGACTTTGAGGGTAATGAAGGCCACTACGACTGAGTCAGTTGAGCTAGCTTGCTATAGACTTCGGGATATTGCAATTAATTGGTACGAGTCTTGGAAGTTGTCCAGAGGTGAGGATGCCCTTCCAGCAGTATGGTAGGATTTTACAGAGGCTTTTCTTCATCATTATTTGCCACCAGAGCTTAGCCGGGCCAGAGTTGATAGGTTCTTGACCCTTCGACAGGGTAATATAAGTGTTCGAGAGTACAACCTTCAGTTTGATTCTTTGGCTAGGTATGCTCCCACAATTGTATCTAAGATGGATGATCGAGTTCACCGGTTCGTGATGGGGTTGGAGCCGCACCTGCTCAATGACTGTATGTCGGTCTCACTTCATCCAGGCATTAATATTTTTGTATTCAGGCATACACTCAGGGTGTAGAGGAGCGTAAGCAGAAGCAGAGGGCCGATCGTGAGCATGATAGGGGCCAGAGTAAGAGAGAGAGATCTTCAGGTCCCTCTGGTGAGTTTTGAGGTTGTCAGAGACAACAGTACCCGAGGTATCCAGTTCAGCCGTCAGCTAGTGCACCCCCTTAGTTTTCCGGTAAGAGATTTGATCGTTCCACATATTCAGGGCCCAGTCAGAGTTCCAAGGCCTCTCGTTCTCAGTATAGGGGTGAGTCAAGTCAGATGAGGCCACCCTTGCCATGATGTGCTCGGCGTGGTAAGCATCATGTCGGGCAGTGTCTCATGGGGTTGGGTGTTTGTTATACTTGGGGTTATCCAGGCCACGTTATGCGAAATTATCTGACGAGAGGTAGTGCAGGTATAGTTCAGCCAGCGGGATCTATAACTGGTTCGTCATCATCAGTACGCCCCCTAGGCAAGGATCACAGGCACCAGCCGGTCGTGGTAGAGGCAGAAGTGGAGCATTTAGCTCGAGCAGTCCTCAGAACCGCATTTATACATTAGCGGGTCGACAGGATCAGGAGTCGTCACCTGATGTTGTTACAGGTATATTATCAGTGTCTTCATATGATGTATATGCATTGATTGATCCAGGTTCCACTTTATCGTATGTCACTCCGTTGGTTGCTAGCAAGTTTGGGATAGAACCTGAGTTGATTAAACCTTTTGAGGTATCTACACCTGTTGGGGATCCAGTGATAGCTAGACGGGTATATAGAGATTGTATAGTAGGAGTTCTTAGTCGTTCTACAGTAGCGGACCTGATTGAGCTAGATATGGTAAAATTTTATGTTATAATGGGTATGGATTGGTTGGCTTCTTGTTATGCTAACGTTGATTGTAGATCAAAGATGGTTCGGTTCCAGTTTCCAGGGGAGCCAGTTCTAGAGTGGAAAGGTAATACTGCATTGCCGAGAGGTAGGTTTATTTCCTATTTCAAGGTAAGGAAGATGATCAGAAAGGGCTGTATTTATCACTTAGTTCGGGTACAGAATGTGAAAGCAGAGTCACTGACCCTTCAATCTATTCCGGTGGTTAATGAGTTTCCCGATGTTTTTCCCAATGAGCTTCCAGGCCTTCCGCCAGAGCGGGAGCTTGAGTTTGCTATTGACACATTACCAGATACTCATCCTATATCTATTTCTCCTTATAGAATGGCACCTGCAGAGCTGAGAGAGTTAAAAGAACAACTGAGGGATTTGCTTGAAAAAGGCTTTATCAGACCCAGTACATCACCGTGTGAAGCACCTGTGTTATTTGTGAGAAAGAAATATGGTTCATTGCGGATGCGTATTGATTACAGACAATTGAATAAGGCGACGATCAAGAATAAGTACCCACTCCCGAGGATTGATGATTTATTTGATCAGTTGCAGGGTGCAAGTATTTCTCAAAGATAGACTTGAGGTCAGGGTACCATCAGGTAAGGGTTAGAGAAAAGGATATTCCGAAGACAGCATTCAGGACCAGATACGGACACTTTGAGTTTCGTGTTATGTCATTCGGTTTGACTAATGCCCCAGCGGTATTCATGGACTTGATGAACCGTGTGTTCAGACCCTTTCTAGATCTGTTCGTGATTGTATTTATAGATGATATTTTGGTTTATTCTCGTTCAGAGGCTGAGCATGCAGATCATTTGCGTAATGTGCTCAGAGATCTACAAGAAAGGAAGTTGTATGCAAAATTATCTAAATGTGAATTCTGATTGAATTCTATAGCCTTCTTTGGTCTTATTATTTCGGGTGAGGGTATCTGGGTCGATACACAGAAGATTGAGGCAATGAAGACTTGGCCTAGACCCACGACACCGACAGAGGTTCGTAGCTTCCTGGGTTTGGCAGGTTATTACAGGAGATTTGTAGAGGGGTTTTCTTCCCTTTTAGCACCATTGACAAAGTTGACTTAGAAGGCAACCAAGTTTTAGTGGACTGATGCTTGTGAGCGGAGTTTGCAGGCATTGAAGGACAAATTGACTTTAGTACCGGTTCTGACACTTCCAGAAGGGACCGATGGTTATGCTATCTATTGTGACGCTTTGGGCGTTGGATTGGGTTGTGTATTGATGCAGCATGGTAAGGTTATCACTTATGCTTCTAGACAACTAAGAAACCACGAGAAGAATTACCCTACCCATAATTTAGAGTTAGCCGCGATGATTCATGCACTAAAGATGTGGAGGCACTATTTGTATGGCATTCATGTTGATATCTATACGGACCATAAGAGCCTTCAGTATGTATTCAAGCAAAAGGAATTGAATTTACATCAGAGGCGATGATTGGAGCTACTAAAAGACTATGATGTTGATATTTTAGACCATCCAGGAAAGGCGAATGTAGTAGCCGACACCCTCAGCCGTAGATCTATGGGTAGCTTATCATATTTACAGCAGAGAAGAGTGAGATAATTTGTGAGATTCATCAGCTAGCTAATCTTGGAGTTCGATTATTAGATTCAGGTGGTACCGGAGTTACTATTCAGGACACGGCAATATCCTCTCTAGTAACTGAAGTGAAGGAACGCCAGTATGAAGATCCTGTGCTAGCTCACTACAGAGATACAACCCCTCAAAAGGAGAAGACACCATTGGAGATTACAAGAGATGGAGTCCTCAGATATCGAGGTCGATTATGTGTTCCTAATGTAGCAGGGTTGCGCCAGCAGGTTATGGGAGAAGCTCACTATTCTCGTTATTCCATTCATCCAGGAGCGACGAAGATGTATCATGATATCAGGGGAATATACTGGTGGGACGGAATGAAGAAGGATATAGCAGAGTTTGTTGCTCAGTGCCCAAATTGTCAGCAGGTTAAGATTGAGCATCAGAAACCCGATGGATTATTGCAGGCTATAGAGATTCCGACTTGGAAATGGGCAGTGATTAACATGGATTTCATCATAGGCTTACCTCGTACCCAGCGTAAGTTCGATTCTATATGGGTTATTATTGATAGACTTACAAAATCAGCCCATTTTCTGCCTGTCAGGACTACGTATTCAGCAGAGGATTATGCAAGGATTTACATTAAGGAGATAGTACGACTTCATGGTGTCCCTATATCTATTATCTCAGATAGAGGTGCTCAATTAACAGCTAATTTCTGGAGGTCCTTCCAAAAAGGATTGGAGACTCAAATAAGTCTTAGTACATCATTTCATCCCCAAACAGACGGTCAGGCTGAGCGTACTATTCAGACACTGGAGGATATGCTACGGGCTTGTGTGATGGACTTCAGGAGTAACTGGGATGATCATCTTCCACTTATTTAGTTCGCATATAATAATAGTTATCATTCCAGCATTCAGATAGCTCTATACGAAGCTCTTTACGGATGAAAGTGTAGGTCACCTATCGGATGGTTCGAGGTTAGGGAAACTAAGTTAGTAGGACCAGAGTTGGTACAACAGGCAGTTGAGAAGATTAAGCTTATACGGGAAAGGCTATTAGCAGCTCGTAGTCGTCAGAAGTCATATGTAGATAATCGAAGACGAGACTTGGAGTTTCAGGTAGATGATTGGGTATTCCTAAAGGTATCACCGATGAAAGGTGTTATGAGATTCGGTAAGAAAGGAAAGCTTAGCCCTCGGTACATTGGACCTTATAAGATCATATGCAGAATAGGCCAGGTAGCATATGAGTTAGACTTGCCTTCCAACTTGGAGTCAGTACATCCAGTTTTTCACGTGTCTATGCTCCTCAAATGTATTGGAGATATTCTAGAGTCGTTCCAGTTGACGATATTCAGGTCACAGAGCATCTATCATATGAGGAAGCTCCCATTGCTATACTAGATAGACAAGTTCGGAGATTGAGAACTAAAGACATATCTTCGGTTAAAGTACTTTGGAGGAACAATAATGTGGAGGAGATGACTTGGGAAGCTGAAGAAGACATGAAGTCTAGGTATCCTTAATTGTTTTCGCTTCCGGAGGAGGATCGGACTGAGACATCATAGCCTTAGGTACGTATATGGTACTTGATTCTTATGTTAGTTATTGTCATTGGTCGTGTGAGACCATTGGTGTTATTGATGATTGTGGACCTATGTGGCTTTGTATTGTTGGGGTTTTCTATCTGACATGTTGGTAGTGGTACCATTACAGAGGAGACTCTGCCAAAATTTTTATAAATCTCTAGGAGTTTAACATTCGAGGACGAATGTTTCTAAGAGGGGAAGATTGTTACACCATGTACGTCCCAAGGTGATGTATAATAAATATGAGACTTGTTAATCATGATTTAAATGAATTTAAAGTCATAATATAATTATATATGATGTTTGTACAAAACACATAATGTTTGGGGAAAATCGGATTAAAATTGCGGAAAAACCACTTAGAATTTGCCATATAATAGAGCTTTTTGAGAAATAAATTTCGTATGCTATATGAGGTCTTTTTTGGACATATTATATACTAAATTGAAGGTCTTGGAATGTAATTTCCAAAGCTCTTAACCGTTCATTCATACGACATCCGGATAAAAAGATATAAGTATCGGAAGATGGGCGAATGAGAGGGTGCCAAGCTAGCATCTTTTGACTTTTCAAAAGTTTTGATAAATATGTTTTAACTCGTCTCTCTATTCATTTTACTTAGAATCTGACCAGAGGCACCATAAAAAAATGGTCCTTGAGCTCTCTAATAGCTTCAAATAATACTAACATCCCGGGTACGAAATCGAGAAGCGATAACATCAGAACGATCCCTACGACGTAAGTATCACTATATCGCCTCTATTTTTCTTTGTAGTTTGAGTTTTGGAATGTATTTAATAGTTAATAAAATTTCTAATTTCTGCATTTAAGCTTTAAAATATCAAAAAAAGTTGATAAATCCGTTTTCTAATAGTTAGACCTCACGGGACGGTAATCGGAAGCCGTGAGTTCGAGTTATTTGACTTGTAGTGGACTGTTTTGTGTTGCTTTTGGGCTGTCTATTATGCTACTGATTTATGAATTTTGGAAGGATAAAAATGGCGTGGAGAAACACCACATGTAGTAGGGTAGTAGGTTGGTCGCTCGTCGTTGTAGTTGCCTGCTAATTGATAATTTGTTAATTGGGTGTATTATGGTATATTTGGGAGTTTTGTTGTATTGAAAGTCCCGAATTGTAATTAGGTTGGTTTTGAGTTGCTGATTGTATTATGTTTGTATCTCGCCTATAGTAGGCTTGAGGGAGCAGTAAAATCAGGGAAAATGCTGCCCGTTTTATTTTAGAATCGAGTTATCGTTTGAGATACGTAATATACTACCGCCATCTAAATTGTACACGTATTTCTTTGCTATAGGGTTGGCGCACTAGTTGTCATAAGTTTGTTGTTGAGTTGCATTGACGGCTTGAGGTATGTTAAGGCTATCCCTTTTTTCTTTTTGGCATGATCCAAATGATACAAACGAAACGAGCAAAATACGCAATATTCATAAATGACTCTATTAATAGAAATACTAGGGGTGTCTATATTCTTGATTCCCCATGTGAATTATTATTATATCCTCTATTCATGGATCTCAGAAAAATACGTATTTGATAAAGTTTGTCCGAAAGGCATATTGATTTTATGATATTCGAGTAATCTTATTAACGTATTTCTTATACATTTCATGCATTTATACATGTACATTGACCCATGACCAGAAGGCGTTATATATATATATATTATATGTATATGGGATATGGGAAAAGGTTAAGGCGTTATATATGCACCATCACCTGATCAGCTGGTATACGTTGATGATTTGCCCACAGTGGCCGAGATGATATGATGGGATGCCCTCAGAGGCTTGATGATGTTATGTACACCTATACCTATGCATGATACGACATTTACACGTACGTGCATGATATTATAAATGTTTCAGGATTCACAAAGTTATTTAGACTCCCAGGTGGAATTCTTTACGCCATGTTTTATCTATATCTTTTATGTACTGATTTTCATGTTTTACATACTCAGTTCATTATTCGTGCTGACTTCCCTTTTTGCCTGGGGACGCTGCGTTTCATGCCCGCAGGTGCAGGTAGACAGGCTGACGGTCCCCCTTCTTAAGATGCTTAATCAGCGAGAGTTGGTGTGCTCCATTTGATCCGGAGCTGCTTTGAGTTTTGGTACGATGTGTTTACATATATATATGGGTACGACGGGGCTCAGTCCCGTCCTTTATACAGTTGTACACTCTAATAGAGGTCTGTAAACAGTCATGCATAGTTAGATAGTATATGGCCTTGTCGGCTAGCCCTACCGTATTCCATATGTATATATTATATATGTCTTTTGGGCATGTTTTCTCGCGTAAGTTGTTCATATGAATTAGTAGTTTATTTTCAGACTTTATGCATGACCTACACTTATTTCATGTTTATATCTTAGACGAATGCTTAGTGGTGTTCGATAGGTAGAACTCAGGCACTCGTCACGACCTATCGGTTTGGGTCGTGACAAAAGTCTCATACCAGAATCTTAAAGCATGCAGGCAGAATTTTAAAACTAACAACATTTATGATTACCGTAAGGATATTTGTCAGAAATCTTGATGGGTTATTAGAAATCAACATATTAGCTAAAATTTTTGGTGATCGTCATAATTTTTGATGCTTCAAAATTCTGGCACTAAAAATTTTGGCGAGCATATTTTAAAATTCTAACGTGAGGTTATTTTTCGCAATTTTTTTAATGGGATCAAAATATAAACAATTATTTGAAAAATTCCATCCAACGTAATTTTTAGTCTGGTAAAACTTAGTGGTCGTGAAAAACCTATCAGTAGATATAAGTTAAGTCCAATTTCTATACTATTTGGCTATTAAAATTATGTATAGACAGTTACTCATAGTAAAAACAAGTTGATTTTTTTTAATACCCTGCCTCAGTCAACTCTATAACCCCAAAAGTTAGTATCATCTCCCTTTTTACAAATTCCATATGAATATCTGTCCTTTGCGTCCAACCAATCAACACTATTAAGCCCATAAGCAATACATAACTGAGACAATAGTGAACAACACTCTCCACGACAGCTTTTCAAATAATTGGTGAATAAATGAAGGAATAATCAAAAAAATGTTTGTTTTATTAAAGAGGCTTCTGGGCTCTGGTCCACTTTTGGTGAATATACGTCAGCTCAATCAATCAATTGTCGTAAAGAGGACTTGACATAGGCAAATTTATGTTGAGGAAGCCAAGCCGATTGCCTCCATCTATGATAATTACCTTCACCTTCTCTTGTTTATCATTAATTCTTTTTCTTCCTTTTGTATTTTTCTTCATGTCTTATAGAATCTCTACAGTACTTGTCAAGAATTCTAGTGCCTTATTCTAATATAAAAAGAATTACTTTTTGAAGGTGTTTGAGAAATTAATCAACTATCGCTATCTAAATAAGAGCACAGTTTTTATAACCACATGAAGCCAAATTAAGAATGATGAGGGTAAATACTCAATACTCTGAAAAGAAATAAAGAAGAAAATTGGTTGATTTTTAAGTGATTGTGATAGGGTGGTAGCAGTCGAATATTTCAGAAACAACAGTGTGTGCGTTGCCTTTCTAGAAGTTCTATCATTGAATGCAAAGACTCTAATACTTCAACATAAACTGTATGTCATTGTTCTGAAAAAAAGAAAATGATAGATGATGATAATAATAAGAAAGGTGATTGAAATTTCTGGAAAGTAGATATAGTCTCGAGATTCCAACAATAGCCCATAGCTCTTAAACACAACCTAATAGTCTCTACCCATAATGCTGCCACTACTTTCTAAATTCAAGTATACTAACACTATTCGGCGTTAGCAATTCTGAATGGGCAATCCTAAGTCCTAACCCATGCCCAAGTCCCACAATAGAGGTGTCTAATGGACAAACTGAACTACATTTAAATAAGTCAAATTGAGTTGAATCAATAATGTGTTGAGCAATAATCTGTCAAATATTTGCTAGGATCAAAATGAACTGGTTAACTTAACTAAACAATGAGTTTCAATTTGCCCAATTCAACTCTGTTTTTCATTTACTTCTTTGTTCTTTTATAGTTATTCAATTATCAAATCAAACTAACAAAAGTTAAATCAAACTTAAAAAAATATTTTTTACTTTTGACAAATTTTCCTATGGATTAATTTGGATTACATATGCTATCTAAATTGTTCCACACTTTTAGATGGATTAACTTGGCGTATAGCCAATGACCTGCAAATGAATTTAGATGAACTAAATTTGACACATCTACCCTGCTCGTCGTGTAACAATGCCCGTTGAACAACACAAGCATTCTAGTATATTATTAGCGTTCGGCCTAGAATGTGGTTGTATATTGTTTCTTATCCCTTACTTGGTTTTATTTTTATATTTTGCAAGAGTTTACATTTGTAAATATATATTCATTCCTTTCACTTTTACTTTTTCATTTTAGCAAATTAAGATAAAGATAATTTTTTTCTTATTTTACCCTTATCATTGACCACTAATTCTTCAAAAAAATTTCCCAAGACTTTTTGAAATGCTATCAATATTATTATTATTATTATGCGTATTGCGGTAAAATATGTACTTCATTTATTAACTCTTAAGAAGAATGCATGGACAAGTAAAAGTGAAAGGAGGAAATATAATTCTTGGATTTGTCCGAAGAGATATGGTTCTGGTTTTGTTTTGTTAGAACAGTGTTTCTTTTTCAATAAAACATATATATTTTTGTTAGAATAAATAGTTTTCTATTAGCAAGACAGTAAACAATCAGAAGCTGTTACGGCAATTCAGAATCCTAAGATTTTATTAATGCTAGTAGAAATGATGAAAAAATGAGTAGTCCACATTAGCTTAGTAATATGCAAGGATACTCCGGGACTATTTGGAAAATGCCAAAATCTGTTAGATATTTAAAGTTGTCATTACAATAATCCAAGGGAAAATGCACAGCCAATGCAAACAAAAAAAACTTATGCATCAAAAGAAAAAGAAATGGTCAAGATTCGCAACACTTTGCAATTTTACTATGCATTGCTATAATAAGTTCAAATTCCCCCGATTGTACCCTCTCTCCTTCCTTCTCCTTCTCTGTTACTTTATTTATTATTACACTTATACCCTAAACAAAAATTTGAAAAAAGAAAATTATAGAATTCACCACCAAGTTATACAATACAGGTGAGCAGTAGTGGATCTAGAGGAAAGATACGGGTTCATTGAACCA